>NW_022723469.1:248585-259959 GCF_011630105.1 Anneissia japonica
ATTATTTGCACATAAAAAATCTTGGAAATTACATTTAAAATGTGTATATAGAATGTTATAGAATTCTATAGAAAGTAGTTCCTCTATTAAACAATGTTATAGAATATACTAATTTCTATAGATATTTAAGGTCTATTAAGTTCTATAGAATTTTTTTGTAAGGGCAGTGTAACATTGTTGATTGGTTTCATTATTTAAACTTAAAACATCATTTGTTTTTTTGTTTTTTTAGAAATACGTTTCCTGAATTAGTCATATGTTAAAAACGGTTCCTGTTCTATTTCTGCATTCACACTTTAACCGTTTATCTGTCATCAGTGCGTTTTACCAAAGACAAGTAAATTTCTTTTCATTCGGAATCTTAAACTAATGTTACATACCATTGCATCTAGCTTTTAATCATTTCGATTCGTTGTTGTTTTCCTGCCATGGAAACGTATACATCGGAAATGATAAGATTAATTTGGACAACTCTGCTTATCCTACACTTTGTCTTCGAGGTTTCATCCCAGTCGGCATGTGGAAATGGTAGTTCGATTGCAGTTTGTCGCTGCCAGACGAATGTTGACGGGACCTGGTTTGTTAATTGTACAGGGCGTGGACTTCGTACATTACCTGATGGAATTCCGGCGAATACTTCCAAAATGTAAGAGACTAGTTTAATTTATACCAAATACATTGCTAGTTTCAACAATTTCTGGTGTTTTTTTTTTGTTTTGGTTGGAGAGAGACGTAATTTTAATAGAATCGATTTTAATGCCACACTTTAATATTGCTTATTCACTGCATCATCTGCTTGCTGTTTCTGGGTCAAAATAACATATTAATTCGTAGGCACAACTTAAGCAACGCACAGAGATTTCCGGTTATATTCACCAATATAGCCCAAAAAATAGATGACTTCTGGTGGTTTTTTAGCAATATCTTTTAATGAAAAAAATCGGATCAATTTGTCTAAAACGGTTTATTGTAGCTGCATTAATACTTTTTCTAATGAACTTTTAAATCATATTAATAAATTGCATTGAAGTTCCGTCATTTTTAGTTTAAAATTGCTTGGATTGTTGTATTTTCCGTGTAAAAACATAAGTTGTGACAAAATCGAGATGTAGTTTTAATAGCAAATGACGAATACGACTTAGAAAATATGCTGTATATTGCGGGACAGTTTTTAAAGAAATGGAACCTGAATTTTAACTATGATAAATCCAATGTAGTTATAGTTGGTAAACGTATTAATAAAACGAAGCATTCACTATATCACAGAGGCTGAAAATTATAAATACCTAGGCGTTAACATTTCAAAAATCAATGAGACTGTACTCATGTAAATGATTTTGTACGAAAGGGAAATAGGCTAATTAGATATATCAAATCCATTATAAACGGCCAATCTATGTTACCTATTATTCGATCTATATTAATGACCTCTCTTCTGCTCTTACTTCAACTAATCCGAATATTAACGTTGACATGTATGCCGATGACACCATCGTCTACTTCACTAACCCCTCTTCACAGTTTATTGAACAAAAGCTTAATGCTGCTCTCTAACTACTCACTACCTGGCTAAAATCTAACAAGCTAACGCTCAATGTTAACAAAACTAAATCTATGCTAATAGGTTTATCTAATAAGCTAAACGTTAATCACTCAATCAACCTTCTTTTAGATAACACTCCTATCCAATCTGTAACCTCTCACAAACACCTTGGTGTGACCATCGACAACACCCTAACCTGGAAATCTCATATTTCCTCACTTTGTAAAAATCTCAACTCCATCACCTACTTACTTGCACGCACCTCTAAATTCATTAATAATTCTTCTCTCCACCTCCTGTACAATTCGTTGTTTCTATCTAGACTCGACTACTGCTGCTCTGTCTGCGGTTCCAAACCCTCTAATACCGTTAAACTTTAAAAAATTCAAAATAAAGCTATATGCATCCTACTTAATCTACCTCCTACTACTCATTTAACTTCTTTCCACTTCTCTTGTGCTAAGACCCTTCCTTTCCATGACAGATATCGATATCAACTTGGCTGTTTAACTTGTCAGTTTAAATTTGTCAGTGTCTCACAAAAGTAACACTCGACAGATTACCAAAGAGGACTTACATATATCCAGACCCCCACTTTAACCTTTTTAAACTTTTATTTAAGATTTAATGCCTTCTCTTTCTTTAACTCACTTCCCTTAGATATCCGCAATGCTTCTACTTACTCCTCCTTTAAATCGTCCATCAAAAGTTACCTCCTTCTTTCTACTGTAATTCTGTTTTTTTTTTTTGGCCTTTTTTTTTAATTGTGTTTTGAATTTGCACTGTGAATTCATTTTTTTGATTTCTACTTTAATATTTATTTTCTGTTTGATTTATTGATTTAAATTGATTGATTGATTTTGATCTTTCTTAAATTAAGAATGATTTGATATAATAGTTCTCATATGCATTGGACTATTATCTATTTTTACTTTATTTGATTATTTTATTTGGGCTACTTTATTCTGAGCTTTTTTTTTCTTTGTTGTTTTACTGTCTCTTTTGCCTATTGTTTTTTTTAAATCTTGCTCATTCATTTACATCTTTTATTGTAATTTTATTTTATTTTTTATGTTAAGTTTTTTATTTATTTTTTAATTAATTCCTTATGTAAATTTTGAATTGAGAGGTTGATATTTATTTTATTGTAAATTAATTAGTTTAATACTCTCTTTTGTTTTGTTTTACTATGTGTATTGAGGGTCCCTAATGATCAGCTTCGGCTGGATGGACCACCCTCATTAAAGATTGCTGAAATAAAAATAAATAAAATAAATGGTCGTCATATTCATCCTATGTCGGAACATCAAAAAAATTCAGTCATTTCTTTACTGGACCTTTACAAACTATTATACAAAGTTACAATTACACCCATTGAAAACTATTTATAGATATTTACGTCTGAGATCTCAAAAATTTAAATGACCCTTCACTTTACACACTTGACTGATTCGTCACCCACACATAATACTATCTTCCTTATAACTTGGTCAAATATTGTTAGATTGTTTCATTTAGATTAGATGATCGTTTTCGAAATATGTGCTCTGGGACGTTTTCCTTTCAATGATCCTCAGATCTACACAATACTCCGGATCAAAAATGAATGTCACAGGTAAAGTAATGAGGAAGAAGAATTATATCAACCAATATATTTAAAGCTCCGACTTCCGTCTCACTTTTGTTAACGTTCTGTTCCTCCACTAGTTTTTCTGATTTAATTCCGGTTCCTCTATCCTTATCCTCTCTGCTTCATTACCTGTCTGAGCATTGCATCCCCGCTATGTTTACTAATCACTTCAATTTTAATATCCTTAATTTCTTCCTTGTGTTTTTCCATCATATGATGGTAAAAAGGTGAGCTTTTTTTTCCTTATATTTCCCTATATGTCTGTATATCTCTCTCCCAGGCTTCTTGCCGTCTCTCCTGACACTAAATCAATAACGTTGAGAGGGTCGGAATGGCTAAGGATAAACATTGTAAAACAATATTAATAATGACCCTAAAAAGGCTTAATCAACTATGTAACAACATGAATGTATTGTCAAATAATAATAATAATAATAATAATAATAATAATAATAATAATAATAATAATAATGATAATAATAATAATAATAATAATAATATTAATAATAATAATAAAAATAATAATAATAATAATAATAATAATAATAATAATAATAATAATAATAATAATAACAATAATCAAACAATTTCATCTAGTATTACTTACTAATAATAATACTTACTTGATGGTGCATTCATTCATCCGCAATCAATGAAACTAAAACTGAAAGCGAGTTACATCAAAAGGGCGTAGGCCTAGGCCTAGTAAAAAATAAATGTACGTATGGCTTGGGTGTATAATACATAGAAAAACGTAAACGCAAGTAGTTGTTTATGACTAAAGGAAAAACTAATGTTAGATTGCATATATTATTGATTTATACATATAATGAACCACGTAAAAAAAGAAAAATAATTGCAGGTACACATGTTAATAAACATTTCACCTTTGTTTTTTGTTCAAAGTTATGCTGATCGTAACAATTTAACAGAGTTAGACCAAGACACGTTGCAACGATTGCCGTACTTAAAGCATATGTAAGATAAGCATTTCATAAACGTAACAAGATTCTCACATTATTTCGGGTTCGAATCCCAGCATTACTAAAAGGCGATTTAAAGTATATCGTTATCATATAATGATTTATTTATAAAAAAAAATCATCTCTTCGAAGATTTCGTCTTGTCTTCAAATGCATATAAGGACAGATCCCGTTCATTTGCCATGCATGAGGGACTAGTACTGTTTAACTTCGCATGCGCATGAGTGTGAATTATTATATGTTTAATCGGATTTGAATCCCCAACAAAGCTCGGTTATGATGTCTTCATATACATTAGAAGGTCCCGAATTCAAATCCCAGTTCAGGCACTTATTTTTCACACTCGCTGATTCCTCTTTTACGTTTAAAATGTATTTATATACCGCATAACCGCAAGACGAAATTGAATTTATCGCTATCATAAGATGATTTTTTATATATGATGATATATATATATATATATATATGTATATATAAACATATATATATGTTGGATTATATATATAGTGGTTTCTAGGTATATCCAATATGAAAAAAATCATATATAAATATATATTCATATTTATGAACTGCGCAGGGGTATTAAAGATTTCAAGTGAAGAATGATGTGTGTATTATTTCTTTAATTCTTCGTATTTCCTTCAATTCTCTTGATATGTTTTATCCAAACTCTGGAAGCTGCAAGAAAAATAAATATATTTATTGTATAAAAAGTTCAGATTAAATATTGAATGATTATTGTTTTAACTAAATTATGAAATAGATTTCAGATGGTAACAATATTCAATTCAATTAAAATTAATATAAATATATTCTTTTTATTTTCGCAGATCTGTTAAATACAACAATATTCGATCAATTGATGGTGCATTTAAAAATCTAACTGCGCTTACTATGCTGTATGTTTTTCTTTAAATACAATATGCCCTATATACACTATACGAATTTCATTACTATTCTTCCAACTTTTCTCTTACAATCAAGCATTGGAACGAATGTAAGTCCTCCCCTCAAGACTTTCGGGTGAATAATGTCTTGGGTCAATGAATAGCACACTAGTACTGTATGAAACGTGGATGCGGTAGTCCATATCTGCAGTCACCATCCCTCTCTGTATCTATACATACCTATACTTTCAAATGCTGATTAGACAAACTCACTTAATTCAGCATTGCTAAAAAATAATATAACGTTAATAAATAATTCATCATTTAAGTATATATGTTTTGTCTTTGCCTAAATACGTGTTTCTAAAAATGTCTAATATCATATTTAGGGAATTGGATGGCAATAATATAAGAGTCGTTAAGAACACAACATTCAAAGACTCCACACTACTTACTAAAATGTAAGTACCAAAATATTATATAATGTTTATAGGCATGAATGTAATGGGCGTACGTGTTTGGTTAATTTAACAGCATGGCAAATAAATGAATACAAAGCTGATTGTTAACGCCTGCTATTGCCGCCATTTTGGATTCAAAAATGGCCGCCTACTAAGTATATTTTAGTTAATGCTTTGGTAACAAATTGCAACAACAAGGTCCAGTAGCTGCTCCGCTAATAAGAACACAAGCAAAATACACAACGTGTGTTTGAACCCTCGACCTCCTCAAGATCGATTAAGAACAGGAATCGTAACCGTTGCGTCAACCGCTTCGCAAGGTTGATTTCAATACAATCGCTACACAGTCGCTCCAGCATTTTCACGGCAATCCCTGCACTGCGTAGCTGTCCAAGACGCAATCGGGAACGCTCCATTATTCAACTGATCAATCAGCGTCGCCAAAAGGGTCGGCGAAAGCATGTAGCGATAATTACGGAAACCAAGCTTTAGAAATGTAAAATAAAGTCGAAATGTAACATAAAGCCTAGAGTTCAGGGTGGCGTAATAAAGACACCATAATTCCCTGGCTAACACTTTTTCGGGCCCTATTACTCTGGGGCAAGTCAGTGCAGAGCCCAGTAGATTTAAGGGTCCCACTCGGTTCGGCGTTTTGTTTTTTTTTTTGTTTTTTGTTTGTTTGTTTGGTTTTTTTTTTTTGACGTTTTAGAGGAGTATTTAGATGTTTTTTTTAAATATAAATATAGCTACTTAAAAAAGCCAATTTGAGGCAAAAAAAAAAAAACAAAAAACAAATACAAAAACAAAAACAAAAAATACTGCTGAATGTCACGGGTGTCTTAAGACTAAGGACTCGGCTTTGTGTTACGCTGCTAAAATTTATTCAAATTTATCCTTATAGTATTTGATTATTTTAGTTATTATTCTTTGCTTCACACAGTACCATGATAAACTGCAATATTGAAGAGATTCAACCAAGGACATTTACAATGTTAAGTAGACTATCGCATCTGTAAGTATGTTTCATTACATTTTGAATACTGTGCAATTATTATCAATAATTATATGTTATTAATTATCAATAACATATAACTTTAACTATAAATATAACTAGATCATTCCTTTCTAGCCAGCTCATTTAGTTGCCGGAGTCAGGAAAAGAACTGGTGGTGTAATTATTGTTTCTTTAAGATTACTTTTTCTGAACTTCCTTTTAATGATGATTATATTGACAATAGGTTTCTGTCTAAAAAAAAGGTTTTAAAATTGGCCATCTTAACATTCAGTGCTTGCGAAACAAACTTGATAATCTTAGAGCTTTTTTACACACCAATAAATTTTATGTCCTAATTATCTAAGAATCATGGCTAAACAACAATATTGATAATACTGAGATTCTCATAGATGGTTACGAAATATGTAGACTCGATAGAAGTAATGGTCAAACAGGTGGTGGGGTCTTATGTTATGTCAAATCTGGTATTGTTTACAAAGAAATACACATTGTTAGACTTGATGATGTCGAGGCACTTTGGATTGAGGTGATATTACCTCATACCATAGAGAAAATAGAACTCTATGCTCATACTAAACCTATGCTTGTTGGTACGATATATAGACCACAAAGTGCATATGCAGAATTCCTCGCTAATCTTGATTCCATGTTCCAACAGTGTACCACATTATATGAGGATGTCGTAATTTTAGGTGACTTTAATCTTGACATTACTAAACAAACTAACTTAAGAAAAATAAATAATCTGTCAAAACACAGTAATCTACACGAAATCATAACTGAGTTTACACAAATAACTGAAACCAGCAAAACAATTATTCACTTAATATTTGTCACAATTCAAAATATCTCAACTGCTGGCGTGCACAGTTTAGGACTTAGTGACCATTCATTAATATATTTAATTCGTAAAAATAAAAAAAATTGAAAGCCCCTCCCCCCAAAAAAATTATAAAATCAGGTTCCTACAAAAATTTTGTTGGGAATAATTTCATAGATAATATTAGAAATACTGATTGGGACCAAGTTAAAAGTACTACAGACGTTAACAAAGCATGGTCAGTTTGGAAAGAATTATTTGATGATGTCTATGATACTCATACTCCTGTTAAAACAAAAAGACTTAAAGCCTTTCTCCCTGATTGGATCACAAGTGATTATGTAAGACTAACAAAGGATAGAAATTAGTATTATTATAAGAGGGCCCATAAGACAAATAATTCTCAAGATTGGGAGAAAGCAAAATCACTAAGAAATATAGCAAACAACTTATACAGAGAATTTAAAAGAAAATACTGTACAAAATCAATCATTAGAAAATGTTAAAAATCGTAAGAAGCTTTGGAATACAATACACAAATTAATCCCCAAAAATGTTATCAGTGTTAATAAAGTTTATACAAATAATGGATATACATCTTGTGATAAAGATGCTGCAAACAGATTAAATGACCATTTTACATCCATTGGAGATGTACTTTCTTCAAAATTTCTAAACAATTCTACTAACACCACTAACCTAAACTTAAGTTCTGTTAACATTGACAGTCAATTTAAATTTGATTTTACCACGCCTGAGTATGTCATTCTAATGTAACAAGGCCACTGGTTTAGATTTTTTAGATAGTAAGTTATTGAAATTAGCTGCCCCTGTGATTTGTGATTCACTTTCATTTATATGTAACTTCTCTTTATTTACCTCAACCTTTCCATCAGAGTGGAAACAAGCCAAAGTTACTGCAATATACAAGGACGGTGATAAAGCTGATCCAAACAATTATAGGCCGATCTCTGTGTTGCCAATTAAAACAAAAATCATTGAACGAGCAGTGTATGACTTTCTAACTATAAACAATAGTATTAACCCATTTCAGTCTGGATTCAGAAAGAAACATTCTACAAATACAACACTAATAGATGTGTCTGACTATATACTTAACAATTTTAACAATGGTAAAGCAACAGCTGCAATATTTCTTGATCTAAAGAAAGCTTTCGATACAGTTGATCATGAACTGCTCATTGATAAACTCAAATCCTATGGAATTAACAATGCTGAATTAAATTGGTTTGTTTCATACTTAAGAAACAGATCACAAGTTGTACATATTAACTCAACTCAATCAGATCTTATGAATGTAAATATTGAAATACCACAAGGATCTATACTGGGTCCACTACTGTTTATAATTCATGTAAACTCTCTACCAGATACCATACCTTGTAAATGTGTAATGTACGCTTATGACACCACTATTCTTTGTAACTCTCCTGACCCAGTCGCTCTTCAATATGATCTTAATTGTTATTTAGATAAAATAGCTAATTGGTTTAATGATAATAAACTAACATTAAACATCAAAAAGGCCAAACTGATGTTACTTGGTACTAGCCATATTCTCTCAAAATTTAAGGACATCTCTGTATCTTATAATGGTGAAACTATTGAACGAGTAGATTCTTTTAAGTACCTTGGAATCACTTTTGATCCACAACTTACTTGGAATGATCATATTAACCAAGTGTCTTCTAGTTTTTCAAAACGTATTGGTGTCATTCGTCTTATTAAAAACTACCTTCCTTTACATACTCTTAAAATGTTAGCTAATGTTTTAGTAATTCCTCTTTTTGATTATTGTTATTGTGTCTGGTGCAATTGTAGTATCCAAAATACTAATTGTCTTCAAGTTCTTATGAACAGGTTAGGTAGGATTTTACTTTCTGTTGATATTAAGACCTCTATTGATTATATTTTAAGTTTCCTTGATTGGAGAAAACTCAATGTAAGATGGAATGAACAGTTAACTCTTTTGACTTTTAAATGTTTAAAAGGGCATGCCCCTCCATACCTAACATCCAAATTTAATTTTAATCATGATATACATTCAAAATGCACACGTAGCCAAACGCATAATGATTTAATTGTACCACCTGGGAATATCTGCCAAGGTAAAAGGACTTTCTTATATCGTGCCTCAAAAAGTTGGAATGAACTTTCAAACGAAACAAAAACTAACTTTTAAGAAATGACCCTAGTTTCATTCCAACATTCTATTAATTTTTAAGTTTTACATTGAATCTTCTTTTGACTTTATTTTGTATTATCTTCTTTCTATTTCATGGTTTATTTGTAACTGTACCACTTTGAAAATCAGTACTCAAGTACTGAAAGTGCATGAAGTCTAAAGAAATAATACATAAATAAACAAATACAAGTAGACAGAAAGACTACGAACACCCTCTGGGTAGATTACACACTTATTAATGGCTTGGCAGATAGTGTTCTTTCGCATTTACAAAAGTTTTCTTTAATTAGTTCTGGTATCGGTTGTCTAATAGGTCTAATTGATTGTAATCATTAATTTCTTATACTAAATTCTGCCTTTGTACCTCTTTGTGAGTTTATCCAACCTTTCTGATGTTAAATTTTGCCAAAATAGAAATTGCAATAAAGTTGATTTAAATTTAATTTTTTGTTGGTAAATCAAAATGTAGTTTCGTATGGGCCTAACAGATTTTCGATCACATTTGCTGATCGCAGTTCGATGAATCAATTAATCGAAATTAAAGAAGGGGGTGGGAGAACGAAAGCACCTCATTCTTTAACAGTATCTACAATGCAAACAATCACCATCACCTACCACAAGGGTAACCGTACCGTACTCAGGATTCACAGAACACCAAATAATTTATAAAAGAGGTTACTCACGGATTCAATGAAACAAGAACAACCTAAAAATTTCATAAATATTCGAATAGTTTCACCTGGTTTGCTTATAATTATTGTAGAACTGTTTACATCAAACACAATTTGATGTAAACTTACTGCAAGCTCTCGTCTATCAACATGACTTCGACAGGCTATGTGATGAAATGGGATCGCGCCAGTGATATAATCCAAAAAGCACAGCATCTATTATTGCTTTGTGAGAGGATTCGTATCACATCATATACCATAGCCGACCTGGAAAGACAGTGTAAATTCACGGAAGACAATATCAGCAACCACATAAAAAATGAAGAAGATAGAAAGGCAGTATACACTCATTTAGGTTCAGTGAAAGAAGCAGAATACTTAAGGGTCAGATTAAAACACCAAAGCAAGCTTAAAAATGAATAGATTTGAAAGGAAAGCAGAAAAACGGCTACGATAAGTAACGATACAGACACCGTATCGACTTATTAGAAACGCAACTGAAAAGGTGGGTGTCCAATCAGTCCCATAAAATCCTGAATGATATTATGGTACTCGCTAGAGGCCTAAACTTTGCTTTTGCAAACCCACATTACCAGTGGAGGATGTCATAGCCACAGAATAAGCTTGCAGATTCGTCAGGGGTAGCGCCAGTGGGTGTGGGGCCAGGGGGAAGGCCCCAGTCGGGGAGAGCTGCCCCACCCCCGTCGGGGAGGAAAAGCATAATTCGTCGGTGAGAGAAAAAAAATATATGTATTTTCTACATATTAGTAAACTATAAAGACGATAAAATCGATTAAATATGCTTTTGAAACCCATAAATTGTCGAAATTTTGGGGGGCTTCACCCCCAAGACCACTCCCGAACCCTTTTAATCGAAGCTCGATCACGCAACTTTGCTTTTGTCGGGAAAACCTGGCCCCTCGTCGGGGACCTCACATAGTTTCGCATGACAATCGAGTCAAGGTCCTGGGGTATGTCTGTGGTGTGCATTACCACTTCTGGGAGGCCTGTTTGTCATGTGAGACTTATAATAATAATATGTCGTTCTTATATAGCGCTTCATGCCTTTACAAGGCCTCTAAGCGCTTCACATTACTACCCCGGTCATTGGATCAAACACATATGGAACACATTGAAACACCAAATTAAATTAGTAAA
>NW_022723469.1:259964-264079 GCF_011630105.1 Anneissia japonica
TCCATAAATTGCAGCTAGTAATCAGCGCAGGTTGTGTTGGAACCTACCAGGTACCCACTTGTACTCCTGGGTGGAGAGAGGCAACCGTAGATAAAGTGCCTTGCCCAAGGACACAAGCGATTTGCACATCCAGAGTATCGAACCCCCGAACTCAAGTTTGGGAGTCCAAGCCACAACCGGTGCGCCAACCTTGGGTAATAGTGGGGAACTAAAGGTCATTATATAAGCCAAGTTAAGTGGCGTGCGACTGATAATGAATCAGAGGTGATATCCCTCGCTACCCCCATGTTGGACAAATACTTGAATACCCTTTGCGCTACGCCACCCTGGTGGTAAACATACATTTTGGTTTGCTAACAAAGCATGACCTACAGTACTTGACATTTTAATATACGGTATTAAAGTATGATTATTTTATTGATTAAATGAAGCAATATTGTAGACAACAATTTTGGCACAATCGAGGAGGACATGCTTTCCCTAAATGGTTCCAGCCGTTGTGATATGTAAGTTTATATTTTGCTACTTTTCATTTTCCCATGTTTCCATGTGTATTATAGTGGAAGTTGTTGGCACAATGGTTATGGCTCGGACTCTCGACCTTAAAGTCGGGGGTTGGAAAACCTTTCTGTGCAAGTCACATTTGTTCTTGGGCAAGGACTCGTACCCATAAGTATAAATGGGTACCTTTTACTTGAGAACGTAAAAGGTTGTGAGGAAGGAGTGGTAAACCACTTAAAACAGGTCCAAACGCCATGGACACTTGGTCTGTGAGTCCAGCGTTTCGGTACAATGTTTAGCTTACCTACAGTATGTGTACAATGCTCAAGAATGTAATATAATATGAATATATTTTATCAATTACTTCCCCAGGTTTGTAGGTGATGGTGATGTAACTGAAATAGCAACAGGAAGTTTCAGAAACATTGGAATGAGCTCGTCTGTGTAACTATATTTTAATGTTGGTATAAATTAATAATTACAAAAAAAAAAAAAAAAAAAAACAATATTTGCCACACTATAGTACTGTAATCGTTTTATTTTTTACAGATATTTATCGCCTAACTCGATTACAGCAATTCCTTCAAGAGTGTTTCAGTCACGTTATTTATTTTATTTGTAAGTACAGTATGGTCATGGCGGCATTATGCCTCCATGGTATGCAGGACTCTGTTACACCTGTCTCTTATACATACAGGGTGCCTGCAATATGCAACTATGACATGTGTCATTAAATTAGTAATTATTCATTTACTCACAGCTGTGGGTTTTAGTGTCTCTTCCACGAACATCTCAAACATAGTATTTGACAACATGCAAAGGCTCATAAATGTACACCATTTCAAAAGAGAAATTTCACTTCTAGAAACCATGATAAAGTTTCTCAGCAAATTGAGCACAAAAATCACTAAATCAGCAAAAAGGAAAAATTAATATCCAAAATCCGTTAAAAAAGTTGTCAAACAACAAAATCAGCTACTGTATATTAACATTGAGTGAATTACAGGTGTTCTATTTCTGTCCAAGAGGATTTATGAATAGCATTCTCCTGGGGTGTTTTTGGTAGGAAAAGAATTAGACTTAAACACTGTGGGTGTAATTTTTTCTTTGCAAAAAAATAGAGAGGGGGGGGGGCGTACGCCACTAACGTGCCACCCCTCCTAAATCCGCCACTGGGAATAGGCCTATAGGCCCTAGGTTTAGGCAGGCCTAATTTAATACAGTATATCTTGTAAATTACACAATATGATTAAACCAGGTACCGTACTGTACTTGAAAACAATAAGGAAACAAAACTTACACGTCAAAAGTGTCAAAGGTTGTCTACACAAAAACTGTACTTTATTAAAAGAGTAAGTTTACTGAAGGGGTGTCATCAATGGAGATGTGCACACATATCAGTGTACTGTGGTCACTGTGCATGGGGTTGTCTGACAGCACATACCTGCTGACCTCGATAGAGTGATTGATTGCACAAAGGTTTCCATGCTGGTGCATCTGCGCTTAAACTGTCTTTGTAGCTATGCATTGCGCAATGTGACATAGAATCAACCTTTTTTATGGAATTGTGTATCCATTTAATTATCTCTCAAAAACAATTTTTTTTTGTGATATAAGTGGTGGGGGGGGGGGCGCGCGTCGCAGGCGCCCCCCCACTAAATCCACCCCTGGTATGGTGACTGGTAATCACGTTTGGGGTTTTGCATCTGTGTGCTGCAAATTAATTTCACTGTTCCCTGATGCTTCCGGTGGTCTCAAATTATAACTAGTAATTAAGGTGATTATATTCTGCTCTAATTATTTAATAAGTTTCCTCCAAATAATAAACTATGAATAATGATATAATAATAAAAAACAAGATATAAATAAATAAATATTATGTTAATGTACACATAATTTTATTAATAACAATATTATATGTTTTTGCTATATAGAAAATTTTCATCTAATAAATTGCAGCATATACACCCTGAAGCATTTGCTGAGGTGGGGAGTGTAGCGTATTTGTAAGTAGGCCTACACTTCGAACAAAGTAAATTTAAGTTTTCTACTAGTCAACATAATGTGTATATTCGTTTGTGTTATTAGTTATAAATACTTTTCATTTAGATATCTTGTATTTTTATTTATATCTTATATGATAATGCTACATCATGATTCTACATCTGATTGGCACATTTTATTACCTTATAGCAAAGATAATAAATAGCAGGAGATAGAGCAGCTTCCCAATATTATAAAGGATCATCCGTTCGAAAGGAATTGTGGGTAAACGGAGAGCAATTTTACCCCGTCCGCGCGGCGGAGCTATATAGCAATAATAAAGGCGCCGCTCTGGCTCGTTTGTTTTCTGTAGTTTCTCCACTTAGTAAAATGGTAAAATTTTACCCCATTCGCGGGAGGGCGGATGTTTTCAGTTTTAATGCAAATACGCGAACAGCTCATTCTTCTGCTATTTAATTTCTTTGCTTAGTAGATTTGACTTCCTAATTCCTCGAAACACTACAGTAAGAAATGTCCACCACCGCTTTAAAGTACTGCTGTCAGCCAAAAGCTTTAGAGTATAGCTCAGACCGTGCTGCGATTTTTTAATTCTTAATTTTTTTGTATAAATACTGATAAAAAAACACAACAGAATTAATTTGAAGAGTAGTACAATTATATTATTATGTTAGCGAATTTGCTAGAAAACGTTTGTTAAAAAGGAAATCTGGGATAAGAATAAGCTGAAAATACATTTACTTGTATAATGATTGTGTATAACTAATAATGTCATTAAATACGGCTATAGTTTGGAATAGACATTTTAATTTGTAATAACAAAGTGACTTATAAATTGAATGAAAGAACACAACTACTGTCGGTTAAAGTTTACTAGTTATGTATATATCTTTATATTAATTTGCTTTAACTATAATATTAATTATAGATCAATAAAAAATAACAGACTGACAGAAATTCCACTTGCTGTTTTTAGCCTGAGGACGGATTTGACCATGTGAGTATTTTATCATACTTTACTAGCTAATCTTACACGTCTACGAGGGGGTGGGGGATAATAATAGAGTATATCAGTTTAATGCTATATGATATGCGTGACGATTCTACAAAATAGACATTGAAACTAGATATGTCATTGACACTTTGAGATTTATTTGAAAAATTGCCACATACTGCTGCTGCTGCCGCCGCCGCCGCTGCTGCCGCTGCTGCCGCTGCTGCTGCTGCTCCTACTACTACTACTAATACTACTACTACTAATAATAATACTATGACCCAATATTACTTTATCATATGTTATAATATAAAATAGTTATTAATTTGAAATAACACTCCGTGTATAACTTCCTTTTTTCAGAACCTTGAGTGTGAACATTATTGATCTGAGCTCTCAACCAAATAGAAGCGTACTTGCTCACTCTCCGAAGAGATTAATTCTGGCAAAAAATAGCATTCGATCTATTTCAAAAAAACATTCTGTGGGTTGAATTCTCTACAAGAGTTGTAAGTTGAATGAAAAATAAAATATACATAATATAAGACATAATCGAATTATATAGAAATAAGGCATCGGTATTCAAATTACACACACACACACACCACCACCACCCCCC
>NW_022723469.1:264704-269300 GCF_011630105.1 Anneissia japonica
CATATTAGTAGAAAAGTTTAAATGTATCTGCCTCAGAATAAAATATTCATTGTACGAGTACTTTCGAACACAGGTCATTATCAGGTACTTATTAAAACATGGGAAATCGGCAAATGACTAAACAAAACAAAACAAATCGACGGTAAACAAAAAAGCGCGGATCGGCGGTACAATAGCCAGAATAAAATGTCATAAAAACTAAGCACCTAAATCCTATTACACACCTAAAGCACGGAAATGTTCACTTTTCTGTGATCTCATTTGCCAATGCAAATTAAAAAAAATATATATATATATTTAATTTTTTTCATTATCGCAATTTCTGTTGTTTTGCCTTCTGAATGATTGCTATTTGTATCGATATCATTATTCATATTCCTTATTTTAAACTGTGTATTATATATTTGTTTGTTGAGGACCACTTAATATCAGCTCTCCATTAATGATGCGTGCTGCACGGGCTATCCTTATTAAATAAAGTTTAAATTTAAAAAAAATGCATTTTGAAGGAAGACTTGTGTAAATATCTTAAATGAACCTGCTTGTTGTATGAAAAAAAGGATGCAATTTAAGTTTATAAAGATATTTAACCAAAGACGCAGTGTTAACATTGATTATGTGAATGTTATAAGTATATGCAAAATTTCTTTAGTCTTAAAAATATTGTCATTCTTATATCAATTAGTTGTGATTCATTAAAATCTTATTTGTTTACAAATACAGATTTATTTATCTTAATGAGATATCATATATAGAAGATGGATCTTTTAGTGGAACTAGCCTCCAGTTTATGTAAGTAAAATTACGTTACTGTACATCCGTTAAAGGCCAACTGATATTAATATAGTTTTCCTTTGGTACGATATAATATCACTGGCTATGCAATTACCATTAGGTCTAATTTTAACCTTGTTTTTGTAGCTATATCTACGGAAATCGGTTAACGAAAATCACAAGTGGGATGTTTAACGTACAAATTGGATCACTTAAATATCTGTAAGTGAATAATAACATTTTATAATTATGCTTATTCCAAAGCCTAAAATTACAGTGTATAACCCATCTCGTAAAATAACGTCAAGAATTCGAAACCTACCAGTCTGCAAAACTGTAAAAAACATAGACCATCAAAGCCTTATCACGAAGTGAACATAATTCCATATTTCAGCTTAATTGAGGGAAAAATAATGACTTTACTCTCGATATTTACTCTGGATTTTTAGCTGTTTTGAACTCGTGGCATTGTGTACACAGTCACAAAGATTCCTGTGGTGTGACTATAAGGCTATGTAAAAAATAAGTCGTTAATCTTCCTCTCCCTAAAAAAAAAAAAAAGACACCCAACCAAGGCCATGTATAAAAAAAAGTTGTTGATAACCTTCCTGCAGGGACGTATCCAGGGGGGGGGGGAGCCGTGGGAGCCGCGGCTCCCCCTCCCCTTTGTACACAGTTTTAAAATTTTAAAGCTTATTCTTGAGCCAATACAAATTCTTTCTTGGGATCACTCAAAATGAATACTTCTAAACATGTAAATATGCATCAGTACACGTTATACATAGGCCTAATAAAACACATAGGCCTAAGCGTGATTAAAAAAAATCTTAAATCCATAAATCTCATGCCAGGTCTTTTAAGATAGAAATGCGATACTGTGGTTCAATTTCGTTTTCATCCTTTTGCAAGTTTCTTTAAATGTTTGTTTAATACTACTACTAATAATAACAATGATGATGATGACGATAGTAATAATTGATATTAATATTGATAATAATTAGAAAGTGAAGAAAATTGTGCTAAATGCGAAAAAAGTTGATTTGTTGATCATAATATAGTATATATAGTTCAAGCTTAGTAAGCTATAATTAGGCCTAAGTTGTCCTGGATATTATGTAGATCCCTGATAAAAGATCATGAGAAATTTGTTGGCGTTTCATTTTGACTATAATGGTAATGTGATGATGATGAATTTTACTATATAAAAGTGTCATTTCCGGCCATCTCGAGAGGTACTATTTCCTCAAATTTCCTCACCTCAGCCCCAGCCATATTGGGGCTAAGGTGGTTGTGAAATCACGTTTTTGAAGTAGGCCTATGTAAAGTACATACTCAAAGACAGTGTTTTTAAGCTTTGTTTTCTATGGGATACACACATACATTAATAAGATCTATGGTTGTCAAAAATCGCTGATAAAAGATCATGAGAATTTTTTTTTGGCGCTTCATTTTGACTAATGGTGATGTGATGATGATGAATTTTACTAAAAGTGTCATTTCTTGCCATCTAGAGGTACTATTTCCTCAAATTTTCTCACCTCAGCTCCAACCATTGTGGGGCTGAGGTGGGTGTCGTTCAAAATCCTGGCTACGTCCCTGTCCCTGCCTACCGACCGATCAACATTTTTACATGTCCTCAGTTTTAACACCTTTGAACTTTTCAATGTGGTTAACTTTCCTTCTTCTCTTCACTTTGTGACAGCAAGGCAAATCTTATTTATATAGACCTTAGAGTATATAAATATATAAATGTTGCAGCATATTGACATAAAGTGTCTAAATCTATGTAGAACCTTCATATTTCAATCTACATTAAGATCTTCAATATGTCACGAATATATCATCTCTAAAAGAAATGTAAAGTAATTAGTAAGGGCCTATAAACTAATCGCCTTACTTCAGCTATCCTACTTAAACATTAACCCTACCATCTACACACATATGACTATTTAAGTTAAGCATAGACAGAGTAACAAAGCACCACCGCCACATAATAACAATAACAATAACAATAATAATAATAATAATAATAATAATAATAATAATAATAATAATAATAATAATAATAATAATTATTATTATTATTATTATTATTGTTTATAATTATTATTATTATTATTATTATTATTATTATTATTATTATTATTATTATTATTGGAAATCGGAAACTTGGGCTGGGCTTCAGGAGACGGCAGCTGCAATGTAGGGCCACCAGACATAACAAAGAGATACATACATGTAAAAACATATCAGACTTCAATTAAAACACGACACAGACCGGGTTTGAACCAAGAGGAAGCTAGAACAATATCCCTCGGCGAAAACCTCCAGAATGACGGTCGACGACGACGATGATGATGATGAACATTTTATTGTGTGTTGGAATACATCCAAGTCAGGGGTAGCGCCAGCTGCCTCCTTCCCCACCCCCACCCAGTTGGCCAAATACTGGCGCCATTCCCTGATCCAAGGTGGTGCTAAATCCATCGACAATACAATGCAGTTTAATAATGGATTTAAACATACAATTTATTTATACCTATTTACTATTCATTCATTTCGAAACAACTAATGATACGAAAAATTATGTACGTATTTCCGTAATATAATCATTTACCTTGCAGTTATATATTTACTAATCCCATTGAAGATGTGGAGCACGGAGCGTTGTCCCATCTGGCACCAAACTCAACAGTGTAAGCATCGATCAAATTACTGATTAATTGTTACATACCTTATAAGTTTATGTAAAGAGTGGTATAAAATATGAGAAAGTCAATATAAAATATTTAAGAACAGGGTTTGATGTGTTTATGTGTAGTGTATCTTTAACTTACAAATTCCATCGTAAGTTACACCGTTTTAGTGGTATTCGAATATAGCCTACATTGTTTAATAATTTTCCATATAATAGAATAAAATGACTGAGAAGCAGATAATGAGCATTAGATTCAGATAAAATCGGGTGTATTTATTCTGATAATAATGAACGATAACAGAAAAAATATATTATTAATGACAGTGATGAGAAAGACAAATAGATCAAATAATTATTGTCTTGGATCCTTTTTAGAGTGTAAAATTTCTCTAGAAGGGACATCCCCACCCCACAAAAAAAAAAAAAAAAAAAAAAAAAAAACCACAAAAAAAAAAAAAACAACAAAAGACAACAAACCTAAATACAAGCTTACATTGAAAAATATAGGGAAAAAATACAGTGCGTTAAAATGATAACAATAATTTACCCCACCCCACAAAAAAAAAACAAAAAAGAAAAGACAACAAACCTAAATACAAGCTTACATTGAAAAATATGGGGAAAAAATACAGTGCGTTAAAATGATAACAATAATTTACACATTTCTTTTATTAGAACTAAACTATTAGAATTGCAATAGCAATTTCATTAGTGATAGGTTATCAAAGATACTAGAAATACAAGATAGAGTTCTCGTATTGTAAAAATGAGGCGGAAGTCGTGCCCAACGTAGGCGGCGCCCTTCTTTTTAACCATGCAAGTTTCCTATACTTCGTGCCCAACGTACAGGGCGCCCCAGGGCGCCCTTCTGTTGCTAAGTATATCCAGACGCAAAAGGCGCCCTTCCTTTTCCACTAATGGTAGAAAACTTTTTCACTAAGTGTGCGTCCGGCCAAGCGATTCTGCTCTGTATTGTTGTGTTATTCTTTACTGATTCATGATTATGCTTTAATTGTTTTGTGTATTATTTGGATAATAGCAACGATTTCTACCGCCACCAAGGAGGTTATGTTCACCGATGTCACTGTCTGGGTGTCTATTCCAGTTTGTTTTTATATCTAGTA
>NW_022723469.1:269343-271374 GCF_011630105.1 Anneissia japonica
TTTTTTTAGATCCAGCTGTAGGGGGCGTCCCATTTTTCGTATTCCCACCATGCATTTCGGTGGAACACGGTGGAACACTTTTTTTGTGTGGAGAACTCTATCTTGTATTTCTAGTATCCCCACCCCACAAAAAAACAAAAAAGAAAAGACAACAAACCTAAATACAAGCTTACATTGAAAAATATGGGGAAAAAATACAGTGCGTTAAAATGATAACAATAATTTACCCCACCCCACAAAAAAACAAAAAAGAAAAGACAACAAACCTAAATACAAGCTTACATTGAAAAATATGGGGAAAAAATACAGTGCGTTAAAATGATAACAATAATTTACACATTTCTTTTATTAGAACTAAACTATTAGAATTGCAATAGTAATTTCATTAGTGATAGGTTATGTGCAAGAAATATTTATTTCCTTCTCAGTCATTTAATTGGGTGTGTATATGTATAATTGGGGATATCATGCAGTCATCAAACATTATTTTATACTGGCACCATATTGGATTCAAGGTTGTCTCCATAGTTTTTACTTCCTTTAATATCTCATCTAAGTAAGAAAAAAAAATATATGAAAAAAAAAGAAAAATATTTTCATTTACTTATTTCTATCTGTCTGTCTATCTGTCGGTCGTTCTGTGTGTCGGTCTGTCGGTCGGTTGGTCGGTCTGTCTATCTATCTATCTGTCTATTTATTTATTTATATAGGACAACATTCGCCGTCGAGAGCTATGCTCCACGATGTTTCATGTCCTTTATTGTTACACTGCATTTACCTTTCTTTGATATAATATATTTATTATATATTACATAATATTATTTATTTCAGGTACCTGGAATGTGCAACTCTCAATTATATCCCGTCGAAGTTATCAGACACCACAATTGCGTAACTAAACATTACTTGCTTATCATGCATTAATCTAGCAAAAAAAGGGGTTCCAATGCAACCACAGGATATATTTCATTAACGAATTTTGATATTCCCATCGCAGAAAAAATGAATGTTCCATGGGGTAGTTTGGAGGCAATTTTGGCTGCCATTTTGGATTTTCAATGAAAATCATTAATTTGAAAATGTTTTATCTAGATGTGTAAAATGAAATAAACGTCTAAATATACTTTAGCAGTGTTTATGTTCCCAATACCAGACATTAACTTCGCAATACATTTGCGGCCATTCTGGCGGCATATTGGCGGGCATATTGGCGGCCATACTGGCTTTTCAATGAAAATTGATTATAGGCTAATTTTGATCATTTTTATCATACAAACAAAAAATAACCTATTTATTTTTTTCAGAGTAATTTTATAATTAATAATTGATTAAGACCCGTGTTGTAGGCTATGCTTTAAGCAGGTTTGATACATTAAAGCTACATATAATAAGAAAAGAAGTATCTTATTTACACTCAAAATCTTACAAAAGGTAATAGAAAGGCTGTGATTTGATCTCAAACAGAATGTTGGAAAAAATTGTCTAGAAAACCTGTTTATTTAGTTTTGCCATTAATTTATAGTGTGTACAGTGGATAAAACATTGTCTGCAATACAATACATAATACCACAAATATAGTGCGTTTTCATAAAGTTAGAAGTGTTTCATATTACTTTTTGCATCTTTTCATATTTTTTTAGTTTTAATGTATCAAACAAGCCTTAATTATGGGTCCCAATTCTCAATGACAACATTACTAAAAAGATAGGTTATTTTGTGATGTCTAAATTAAAAAAGAAACCCGATAGTCAATATGGCTGCCAAATTGGTATTGGTATTTGGAAAATTAACACTGCTTACTGAATACATTTAGAGGTTCATTTAATTTTAAATGACATCTAGTTACAAAAAGTAAACACAAAATTAACGAATTTCATTGGAAGTTCCAAATGGCCGCATGGGACAATGTTTTGCAATGGGAACATCAAAATTCGATCATGAGACACTTTGAGAATTACAAAAACGTTAATTAAATAAAGATATCCTGGGGTGCATGGGAACCCACTCTTCTTACCCGACAACCACACGTTT
>NW_022723469.1:272076-328432 GCF_011630105.1 Anneissia japonica
TCTCAAAAGTATCGTCATATTTTTGAATTTTATTAGTGGTTTATTGTGTCATCGATCATTTGGTAATCTTATTATTATTATTATTATTATTATTATTATTATTATTATTATTATTATTATTATTATTATTATTATTATTATTATTATTATTAATATTATTATTATTATTATTATTATTATTATTATTATTTTGTATTTCCAATATTTTTTTTTAAAGCAGAAAAAAAAACAAGAGGAATGTTTGCAATGTATTATACAGTAGACCCAAGCATGAAATTAAAATGACACGCTAATGGACAATCTAATATATAATTGAACATTTAAACGCATATCCTTGCAATATAACCTGGAAGCCCTTTCCATCTACATTAGGGCTCTAAATTCATATTTATAAAATCCTATAATGACTATAGTATTATACAGTTTTTTTCATTACCTGTTAACAAGATAGTAACTTTAGCAATCATCCCTTTTCAGCCAGAATTTTATCATAAACACCAAACTTCCTCAATATGAAACAGGTAACGTTATGATCAAAGACATTTTGTCTAAAATTAGCATGGCTGAACCATTCATTATCAGCTTATATCCTCGTTATCTATTAAGGCGATTGCAACCGTTGGTAATCATGGTCTGGGATACACATTAAATGAAAGAGGACTTCGACTACTGGAATCTGCAAGGTTACATAAAGTAGCAATTGCCAACACACGACACAAACAGTAGCTATTAAGAAGAGTCACATGGACAGCACCAGTTGGCATCAAAAGGAATCAGATAGATTACATCCTGGTTAAAATGAAGTGGGCCAGCAGCATCAATGGTCACAAGACAAGGAACCTGATATTGGTAGCAATCATAATCTTATTATGGTAACCCTGAAACTAAAGCTGAAGAAAATCAGGAAGTCTTTAACCACCGGGGTGAAATAATATATTGCAAGACTGGATGATCCAGAAGTGCGAGAAGCCTTCAGTATACAAGTTGGTGAAAGGTTTGCGAAACTGCTAGTAATGACGGATACACAAGAAATGACGGACTTCACTGAGGTGGTGAACGAAACTGCCTTGAAAGGGCTAAGTAAATAAATGAAACAACCATGGATGTCTGCAAAAATATTGAAGAAGTGTGATGAATAAATAAAGTTAAATGCAACAAAATTCAATGATGAAGATTGTGGTAGAATAGAAAAAGTTGCCAATAACGGGCGAAATGAATTTAAAAAGGTGAAAGAAGACTTTCTGCTGAAAAGATGTGAAGAGATTGAAAGGGGTTTCGTGAAAAACAAATCAAAACTCGCATACGGGGTTGTAAGACAACTGACCAAAGAAAAGTCTAGACAAGTCTCTGTAATTGAAAATGCTTACGGAGACGAGAGGAAGAGGATGAAACAGAACTCTTGAAAGGTGAAATAGAGGAAGGTGTGAAGAAATTGAAGAATGGAAAAGCTGCAGGTTTATTAACATACCATCGGAACTTAATTATATAAAGTGGGGGACGCAGTATCATTGACGTTACACATATCTGCAACTCTGTGTGGAATAGTGAAGAGTGGCCATCACAATAGACAAAATCACTGAATGTACCACTCCCAAAGAATGGAGACTTGAGGAAATCTAGCAACTATAGAAATATAAATCTCATCAGTCATCCTAGAAAGGTCTGGGTTGAGAGCGGTTCTTACTTGGAGAGTTGGGTTCACATCTAAGCGATGCTTGGCTTGTTAAAGAAGCATGACAAGCTTCTTTAACCGGTAAAATTATGTGAATAATGATTTTATATCGAAGCTGACGAAGATGTCAGTTGGTTTGAGGTATATATCTTGAATGATCTTCAAAAAAAATGTTGTATATTAACGACATAATGTCTTGTATTGCCTGCTGTCGCGCAATGTAACGCGGAGAACATGCAACTCTTGAACACTCCTACGTATAGGAAGATCAATAGGGATCTTACACAATCCATCGAGATGAAGGTCGCAAGCAAATTACTCAAACCACATCGTTTGAAGGCGCTTTTAAAACACTTTACCACCAACTTTGACCTTCATCATCCATGTGCCCCAGATTGTTTGGACAACCGAAAATACATAAAACCGACATTTCGCTACGGCCCACCGTTTCTTCAAGAGAATCCCCAACATACTCCCTAGCCAAATTATACAGCCCGTTTACATTATCCACTGTCTTGTATTTTATAGCCACGCCCCACACACACACACACACACACACAGAACGTGATTACTATTGTTTAGTTTTCCAATGAGCAAGTTCTCACTCTTTAATTATGTATGTATTTCCCTTTTCGGGATATATGCAGATAATATTCTCCTATATTCTCCTAACCACCGGGACATTCTCAACAAAACAACAGTTCTTTACAGAAATATCTACGTGGTGCACCGCAAACATTTGATATATAGTTTATTTATATTAATTAATTGGCAAAGTGCGGCATGCTAAATTGTATGTATATATTTATAAACACATTTCTTAAAGAGGTTAAACACCTTACAGGCACATGCTTTCTGCATTTATTCTGATTGTTTTTATTATTGTTTTATTACAATGGAAATTAGACTAAATTGAATTAAACGAAACTATTTTATACATGATGGGAAAACACGTTATATCGTCATTGCGGACTTATAAAATCCGCATACGCCTTAAAAATAAAAGAAAATGCATACATTTAGAGTCCGTACTGAGCCCAAAAAATCCGCAATGAAAATATAACGTGTTGGAACTAAATTATTGCTAGTACAGTAAAATACAATTATAATATTATTAAGAAATTGTTATGGATTATGGTTATTCTTACACTTACTCTAGGTTTAATCCCTCCTCCTACACCTACTCTTATTTCTACTGTTATTCTCTTTTTTTACTATTATTATTATTATCATCATCATCATCATCATCATCATCATCATCATCATCATCATCATCATCATCATCATCATCATTATTATTATTATTATTATTATTATTTTTATTATTATTATTATTATTATTATTATTATATTATTATTATTATTATTATTATTATCATTATTATTATTAATATCTTCATTATTATCGTTACTATTATTATTATTGTTATTATTATTATTATTATATGTTATCTTGGTTATTAAATACATTATAAACAATGTACTGTACTTAAAATTTAGTTACAGTATCAACAGTGAATGTGCTTCTCCATACCAAAGTTACTGAAACCTGTTTTCCATACAATCGCTACACACTATTCCCGACAGCTTTCGGTGATGCTGATTGGTTAGTTGAAACAGGGAGCCTTCCCGATTGCGTAAGGGACTGCTACGCAGTACAACGACTGCAATGAAAACACTGTAGCAACAATGTAGCGATTTTAAGGAAACCAGACATAAAGTATTGTACACACATTTAGAATAGGCCTACTCTATTTTCAGGTGGTTACTATCAAAACGAGCGTGGACATGTCGAAAGCGGTAATTACAAAACCGACTGTAAACGGTGCCCAAATGGAACATTTTCTCCTCGTCTTGGTGCTGCCTCGATATTTGAATGTCGGTCATGTCCTACTGGAACAGATACAGATGCAAGAGCAGATCTTGACGCGTGTCCATGCTTAGAGAAGTTCCATCGCACTTACCGCTACGGCGCATGTCAGCCGTGTCCAAACGGCGTCGATTGCACAGGTGGTTACCAGAAATTGTTGGCTGGTTATTGGTGGTCGTGGAATTTCACAGGTTATATTGGTCCAGCTTATCTTGGGAGTTTTGACGAGTACGACCAGTTTGTTAAGAACCTTAGTGATTCCAATTTTAACATTTCAACACCTAACAGTCTGAACGATACAGAATACAAAGGATTTCTCCCTGCAGTCCATTTGTGTCCACGAAGTGACAGTTGTCTTGGTGGAGGTTTTGAAGCAAACTGCTCAAAGGGGTATTCGGCCTGGTTGTGTGCTGAGTGCAGTGCCGACTATTACGAATTATTTGACAAATGCCACAAATGTCAAGATATTAAAATTATAATCATTGTGATGATTTTGGTACTATTGACAATCGTATGTGTTGCCTACGGGGTGTGGAGACTTAATAAACGACCAGTGACAGGCGCCTCAGTACGAAACGACTCTTTTGTGATTCACTTAAAAATTGCCATAAATTTTTACCAAGTTTTGGGTATACTATCTACAGTTAATGAAATTCACTGGCCAGAATCGTTTCAATCTGTTGGACAAATTCTCCAGTATCTCGACATTGTACGGTATGTCAATGTCATCAGCCCGAGGTGTTTATTTCCGGGTGTTTGGAATGCTTACATATCACTGTATATTGCCATCGCAACACCATTTTTTATTATTCTGTTGATATCTATCATCTTCTCTGTCTTGAGCGCCTACAGGAGGTACAAGCAACATAATTCAGTACATCACTCAACAGACAACTTCTTGTCAATTACGATGATGTTGTTGTATTTGACCTACGCCAACACTTGCTCAAACATCATGGCGGTCGGACCGTGGTCTGTCCGTACATTGAATGTCACAGCAAATGGTGAATATAAAAAACGTGTGTTAACCTCTGACTACTCCATTGACCTTGACGAAGAAGGTGGTTTGAAGTACAAAACAAACGAGTACATTACGTATTGTTCGTTAGTGTACGTGATTGGGTTTCCTCTTGCTATCATCCTGGTATTGTATCGCAGGTACAAACGTTACGAAGTAGTAGATCGCGAAGACGAACGACCAGGAACGATGGGAATGAGGTTCTTCTGCAAGCAATACAGCAAGAGGTTTTGGTTCTGGGAAGTAATTGATATGTATAATAAAGCTACACTCGCTCTTACCGCCAATTTTAAAGACGACCAAGCTTCCAACATGTCATATTCCCTCTTTATCACCGTCATTCTCATAGCTCTGCATCTGTATCTTGAACCAATGGAAGCTAAAGCAGATCAGAGGTTTCAGTTGTTGACACTTGTATTTATCATCGTCAACTTATCGGTTGGTGCAATTGTTGACATCGGAGAGTCCGTGTATACTGAAGACGAGACTATACTTGTTCTTCATGACATTACACCATTTATTCTACTACTACTCAACCTATCTATTGTGTTGGTTGTTTTCGGTAAGTATTTGGTTTTTTTTTGTCGCCAATTAAATTTGATGTTTGTACTAGTCGATTCTTTAAAAACTAAATAATTAAATTGAGAATATTGTAAAAAAATAAATAATGTTCTATTTTTTATGATAACAGTTGATCTAATAAAAAAAATCAAAGAAAGCTTCTGGAGAGAATGGATTGGATCACAAGAGCAAAACATTGTTGCCAGCGACTTTGAAAACACCGAAGATAATGCAAATTTAATGTTGCAGGCAGATTTCGATAGCTTATCTTCGTACAATCCAACGATTGGCAATTAGCATGAGAATATTTTTCTTGTAATTATATTTATAGAGGGTAACCCTAACCCTAACTGACTTCTTAAATAATGAAATAATGTGATGCTTTTATCAGCGAAGTCTTTTATGAGGCTTAGAGAGTGGAATTGTTTTTAGTCATAATAAAAAGTCCTGCTGTCTCAGGAATTAAACCCAGGACCCTGGGATTAAAAGTCAAGATTCTTAACCACTAAGCTATTCAACTCCACTCCGTTGATGTAAATTATTCAGTCATTAGTGTATTAAAACATTATAGCATGGAGGATACCTTCATGATTATAGAGTATTTTTTTTTATTAGGTTTAAAAGTTACTGTGTATAATGTTACGTAAATAAGTATGGTCGCTAAGATATTGCCATAATTGCTTTGGTTTATTATTATGAAATATAAATGTATCTTTTCTAAATAGTTTGAATATATTGTCTGCATGTTTCTTGAACAACTTCTTGCTGATCAAAATAGTTACAGCAATAATAGCCGTTATTTAATGTGCAGTGAGAAAGGTGCATTATAATAATTATATATCGCACAATGCTACAAAATCCTCTCAATGAATAATACAAATTATTGTACATACTATTAGCTACCGGTTGCTATTCATTTTATTCTTTATATTTTTAATTTCAGTAAAATGTTGGTCGAATGTGAGTGTAGTTTTTTAAGGGAGAATAGAGGGTAGTTTATTTCAGTACCAAAATCCAAAAAAATCCTCTAAATGAATAATACAAATTATTGTAAATAAATTAGCTACTGGTTACTATTTATTTTATTCTTTATAATTATTTTTAATGTCAGTAAAGTGTTTTTATCTTTATCTTTATTCTTTATTGGTCTAATATATTTAAAATAAATACATCAGAAATTCTTCATTTATACACTGCAATAAAAGGTAAGAAATTCAATATACAATTACATATAAAAGGTTAAGAAACACAATTCAATTACGATTTAAAATAGAAAAAGTTATGTTAAACGGCAAAAACAATTCAATATATACAATTCAAATACTTTAGGTAATACAATAAAATTTACAATTATTAGTTAGATTGATATTGATATGATATGATCAAGGTGTTCTCTCCATGGGTAGCAAAAATTATCTTTCAACATATTTGTTGTAAATTACAATAGAATGTGGAACAAACGATTTGTTATAGCGTTTAGTACGACTAGGTAAAGAGCGAATACGGATATGGGATGGGAGAAAATTGTACCTGTCTCTTATACACATCTAGATGTGTATAAGAGACAGGAACACCTGCATTATACTTAAAATTGAGCTTAGAAGAATCTACTCCTATTGCACGCCCCGCCCTTTTAGTGATCTTCGCCAACAATCCCTTATCTTTTTCATATAAGCTAGCTTCCCATATAATCCGTTGGTCGAATGTGAATGTAGTTTTTATTTTTAAAGGGAGAATAAAGGGCAGCTTATTTCAGTAGGCTTAACTGGTGTTAGCCACTGGGTGCACACTGAACCATGGTACCCTTTCATCCATTGCTGCTCTTTCAGCTGGAGGGCTGAAGTGCATTTTACACAAGAGCATGCCGTTTTCTTGATCCCGTGTGCAACCCAGGTGTACATGAAAAAACGCAGTAAACTCTGAGAAAATGTGATTGTCTCCTACTAAGTGTACTACCCAACTTACATTAATGTAAGTTAGGGGGCAGCTGACTTGAAAAAGTTATAGTGATTTGTTTTTTTAAGCTGCCTCCAACCTTGTTGGTCTAATAAATAACCTGAAACTGAAACTAAAATATAAAGAAAATCACTTCTCTGTGTTTATAATTTTAATGATATTGCATTATTTAGTATATATGTGTATAGGCCTATGTGTTTTATGATAACGCTTCACTTTTAATTGTGTTATATATTCCATTATTTAAATAATTAACTCCATCATGATTTAATAATGTTATATTGATGTTTACTTTTTTACCATGTAATAATGAACTATAAACATTACAGTAGTGTTCAGGTTTGTTGGTAATGGATCAGGTATATTTTGTAGTCTGTTTGACTTGGTACGGTAGTTAGTTTTACTAAAAAAAAAAAGTACATAATACTTCTTCAAAAATATGTTCTTCCTTTCCAAAATTACTGTGAAAAAATACACTCAAGTAGGTAGTTAAATGTCTTCCAAGTAGTTTTCAGGTTCGTAACACGCAGATGCTCAATGTTAACAACAATTCTATTAAGCTGATGGTCGTAAGAGAAAACTTCAATCAGGTTAGTATCCCAGTCCTTCTAGGACAGAGTTAGAGCTATGAATTTTGTGACACAATAGCCGGTAGGGAGAAGAGAGACCCGACAGAGAGGGAACAGGACGTGAACGGGAAAAGAGCATTGTGGTGGTTGTTGTGTCCATTAAAAGATTAATTGTAGACGGGAACCAAGGGTCTTCCTCATGAAAAAAATGTTTTCTAGATGCTCGGACTTACCTGAATTCTGAGGCGCCTCTTGATGACTTTCTTACAAAATCTGTTTTTCTTTTCATTTTTTTGTGTGTATTAATTTGAAGACAATAATGATGATGATAATGGTGATCATGATGACGGGTGGCGTAATGCGAGCAAAGGCGAGTGGGATTAATGCGAACAAACTTGAGCTCATGGTTGGAGCCAGGGAACAAGATGAGGCAGCTTTTATAACTGTACACTCATATTTATTTTTGTTGTATTCTTCAATTCCATCGTTTCAATTTCTATTAGTTTACAGTAAAACAAACGAAATGAATATACCTACTTATACATCTGTCTTAGTAAATTTGAGTGTATAATTTTCATTAACCAAACATTCAAGTAATTTGTAATGTAATTATAATCCTTACTTACAAAAACAAATTTGAATTTAACTAGTATTACCTTGGAATCGGATTAAAATCTTTAAGGGTAGTTGACATAACCACAGACCCTATATAACGCTATGCAGATGACGCTATAAGTGTATACCAAAGATCTTATAAACACAAGATAGCGTTCTCCGCGATTTACGCGTGCAAATTCTGTAATAAGGCATGAATGGCGACCTCTTGCCAAATTGGAGACTTTTGACCCTTGACCGCTATCCTGTGAACAGCAGAACAGGAAGCGATTATTTTTTCCGTACGAAACATTTACATGAAACTCCACTCGGGCTGTCTCGGCTGAATCGACCCGAAAATCTCATTGCAGAATTCAGGAGGTCAAAAGGTCATCAACAGATAAACGTCTACAAAACAGATAGGACGCCCTCTTCCAAACTGATTACTTTTTCTCTTTGGTATAATAGCGCATGAATGGCGCCCTCTTGCTAAATTGGAAACTTTTGAACCTTGACCGACGCTTCTATTTGTTACGAGTAAATCGCGGAGAACGCTATCTTGTGTTTATAAGATCTTTGGTGTATACAAAGCACATGAAGAAATTCATGAAAAAAGTCGACACCTCACCACAAAATGGCACATATTTCAATTTCGAATAATTATGTAAAAGGAAATCTAGCTTTATTGTTTGGGACAAATCCAGCTTTGTGTGGCATTCTACTTGACAATGCATATATAGATGTCGACATTTCCTAATCCTGTAACCGTAGTAAATGTTTTTTTCTCGATTTGCTCATCATTATTATGATTATTCTGATCATGCTCAGAGAACAATTACAATGCATTCTTGTAGTGAGGGCACCGAAACAGAATTCACCAATTTTGATTACTGCGACTCTGACGTACCATCGACTACTACTCTGGACCATTTGCTGTGACATTATCAGGACTTCAAAAGTCCTGATAATAATAATAATAATAATAATAATAATAATAATAATAATAATAATAATAATAATAATAATAGTCCTGATAAGTTCTATACCAATAAAATGTTTCTAATATTCAATGGACATCATCTTTAAAGACAATAAATGGTTTACGATTGCTTTCTCGCTTAGCACAATAGATTGCAAATATGTTGTGTGAAGAGTGTCGAAAGACAATTTGAATTATTAAATGGTTCATCGTGAACATTTTTTGAACTTTGAAACTAAACAAATTGTTACAACTGGTTCCTAAAAACATACTTTATAAAAGCTAAATACCGCCCCCCCCCCCCCCCCCCCCCGCCTTTCTATTTTATTCACTCAGTTGCTCAACTTATTTGATGTAATTCTTTGTATTTTTCTGATGTTCAAATCTTTCAACCGTAACTTATATATTATCATTTTTATGATGAATTTTTCTACTCGGTTTCCATAATTATTGGTGCTACTTTATTGCATGTTATTGTAAATTTTGGGCTTTTTTTTCGATTTTTCAATTTTTGCATTTCTCTGACGTTTAATTATTGTAACTGTTTTTAAATATTTTGTAAATAACATACAATTTGGCCCTTGGCCCCCATATTTTATCAGTTAAAATGAAAGATTTTGAATAAATAAAGTGATACAGTATATATAGGCCTATTGTTCGTGAAATTTGAATCTCTATGCATGCATGTTTGCTTTCAAACTATAGAGGGCGCAAATATAAAGTCTATTGATGCCGAGTTTCGCACTACGTATTATTTCACTTCGATGAGGTAAGTTTGTAAGCTTCCGATTGTAATACCAAGTCCATAACGGAACTACTGTGCCATTTCTGTTCCTATCGAGCATGCCTTAAACAAATTAGGAATATGAGCCTTTCTTGTGTCTGTGCTTTTCTAATTTGAGTGTTGGAATTTAAATTAGGATAATCAGTATTTCTAAAAAGGGACTGGATAGATTACAAACATCTCAAATATCGTAGCAGTGTAGGCCTATTTGATTAATTTCTCACAAGCTCGTTTCTTATTTTCTATATACTGTACAATTCTGCTGGTTTAAGATAATGATAAGGTATGGCGTTTGGCTTTGCTTGTACATATTAGTTTTTGAAAGTAGGTGGTTTAAATTGATTTTTCTTTTTCAAACCATTTTGGTGGCCTATTTGAGTAGGTATCCCAGGAACTGGATACAGTGAACTTAGATTTGCATACCGTAAAACTTCGAATTGAAGCCCAGTGGGCCTAATCTCGAGATGAAGCCTATTTCGAAATGAAGCCCCCTCTTTAGTTTGCAAAATTTGCCTCGAAAATAAGTCCATCTCAAAAAGAAGCCCATGGGCTTCTTTTGAAGATAGCATAGGCTAAACAAAATAAATTAAAAACAAACTTACCTATTTTTTTTCTCTTTTATTTGGATGATAATACGCCAGGCTGTCACAAAATCAAAATTAGGAATTTTTTTGGGCGTCTGTTTGTGAAATTTTCAAGGGTCTCCGTTTTATTGACACCCTATATGGGTGTCTACAAAAGGAAGACCGAAGACCCGAAAAAACGAAGACCTCCAATTATTTCTCAATTATCTTTAAACTGAAAGTATTTCAAAATTAGCACAAAACAGTTGCCAAGTATCTATAGCATTATCCAGGGCTGTGACGAGGACGCTTCTACCAACCGAGAGATAAAAACAACTCGTGGGAACAGGCGGCCTGTAAAATGGAGCATGAAGACATTGGACTTCGAAAAATGTTTACTTTGAACATTTTTACTTAAAACAACCTAGTTTTAACATTCATTCTTCTCTACTTTGGATCAGATGATTTCATGTGAGCGACAGTAGCCAAACCAGAACAAGTATTGACATGTATATTGTACCGAACTAATTCATTTATACAGTATTGAAAATCAGGGTCGGCATTTTAGCATTTTTTTTTTTTTAGACTACAAGGAACAATAATTTTTTTTTCATGAGGTTTAGGGCTGGATAGCCTTGGACTAGGATAAGGGGCCAAGGTCTAGCCTACTTGGGTGCATGGTATGCAATGCAATCCAAAATTGTTGTATTATCTGTGTTTTTAAGCATAAACAGTGGCGGCTCTAGGATATGTTTTCGGGGGGGGGGGGGTGCGCGCTAAGTTGTCCAACAGTGGGACTTGAGCTCATATGCTTGAGCTGGAGGAAGGGGTTGAGAGGGGGTTCCCCTCCCAAATGAGATTTATTTTTAAGAATAGCAACCTCTGGATGGCCGGGAATGGCACTCTCAGACTGTGACAGACGTGTTGGCTTGGTGTGGGCCTATTTTTACAGTATATGTTTTATGGTCTGACTGCTCGACGAGCTCTGTCTGGTGTGGGGGGGGGGGTGCGTGCTTGACCTGTCCGGTGGGGACTTAAGCCCCCTGTCCCCCGCTGACGCCGCCACTGAGCATAAACACATTTTTGGTAAAAAAAAAAAAAAAAAGAGTTTTCCTAGTGACCTACCCATTTTTTGGATTTTCCCAAAACGTGGCCAACACAATTTTTTTTTTTTGGCCTAATAAACATCCAGCTAATGTCCATTTGTAAAACTCTTGTCGGTCTCACTCTTTCTGATCTCTCATCGCATATCATACCTCAAATATGCGTCACACCAAAGCCTCCAAAATTGTTATAAGCACTGCAGAAGACATTAAATCATATACAGTAAATGTGAATACAAGAGAACAGCTAGCAGACAGTGAAACAATCATATGAACTGAAAAACTTGTTTATTACGTCCAAGGGGTTTCTACAACACAATTTAGATACTAACTTTACGATTGAAGTCAAACCACTCAAGCAATCAGTTGAGAATTATCAACTGATCATAACTACAATGCACAATAAACATTTTATCAATAGTAATTAGACAGGTAAGTGACTTGTTATAATTATTGAAACGTATATTTGAATATGTTAATTTCCTATATAGGTGAAATCTGATCAGATCCACCTGTCGGTGGTAAATCCAAGGTATTTAAACCGGTGAATGAGGTATAATTATAATCTTATCTTAACCTAGCGAGCTACCCTATTCATAGACATAGGATACTGTATTTTCACTGTTGAACAGCTGGATCATGGAGACCAACACTCAAGTTTTACACCAAACATCTGGTATGATGAGACTAAACTGGAAGAGCTCTCTAAAAGCAGAGATAAAAAAGCAGGAAACCTGTACTATACTACTGGGGCCTTTATCTAGATATAAACATCCACAATAATTGCTAGAGGGCGCTAATAATTTTAACACACATACATACATTATACATACATATTAACACACGTATTACAGTAATAATTATATGGAGTCTTAAATTTGAAAGAATGAGAATACCAGCTAACCAATATGTTGTCTTATTTCTGGGTGTACAGCTGTGATTCAAATGCATATCTTCCAATCTAGGAATTCATTTCATCAATAACATCTTTGATATACCTGTCTCTTATACACATCTAGATGTGTATAAGAGACAGCTTTTGAAGATAGCATAGCATCTAGATGTGTATAAGAGACAGCTGGTATACTTCAGTGTTTTCCCATGGAGATGTTTTTTTTTTTTTTCTATACCAAGCTTAATATCATATAGATATACATACAATGTAAAATCATATGTTTGAACAAAAGGGAGGAATTGAACATTTAACAAAATATATATAGAGCTAAACAGAAGGAATGTTATATGTTCTTTACAAATCATTCTGTTCAAGAGGTGGTTATTAAGAATCAGTTAATAGTAAAATGTGTATATACTGTAATACTGCAATGGGCCTAAATATTCAACTTCAAACAGTGTAGTTGAATATTTTTCTGGTTTGTCACGGCGGGCAATTATGTAAGCGCCAGCTATAAGTCTGCTAGGGATGCATTTTAAGCCTGTTATACAAATAATCATAAGTAACAAACATCAGGCTTGACATTAAATATATAAAAACTTTTAACAATCAGTACAAGAAAATCTTGATCTCAGATTTTCAGGAGGTCCTGTCAACCAGACTTTAAAAACCAATTACAGTATTAAAAATAATATATTGTAGTTTTAATAAAATGTTGTTGAGACAGAATTAATGACTGATTGTAATTTGTGAGACAAAACTGGCCATGTTAAATTTTTAAATGGCAGTCCATGTTTTGATGGTTAATGTTAATTCATGTGGAATACTGTAGCTAAGATATAATCTAGATAAGCTATCTTAAACACTACCAAATTACATGCAATATATTTCAAATTCCATATTTTGGAAATAAGAAATTTCTGTTGATTCTGATTTGCACGGGGTAGTAAAGAAATAACCACTAGATAAATTATGGGTTAGAACAAATACAATATTCCATTCCATGGTCACTATTTAAAATGAAGTGATTAAATTTGGTATAGCGTGTGGGTTTATACTGACAGCTTGGGTAATTGTTGGTTATATTTTTTTTTGTGTCTTGTATTATTTGAAAGGAATTTATCTTTCTTGTTACCAAAACGGATACAAAAAAGTTGGGATTATTTGTAGGTGTACAACATTTTTTTTTAGTTAGCTTAATCGGCCTCCTCTTCTGCTTCATTCTCGCTTGTCCACAGCGTCAGGTTGTCCCTAAGTAGTTGCATGATTAGCGTCGAGTCTTTGTAGGAATCTTCAGTGAGGTGGTCGAGCTCGGCAATTGCCTTATCAAAGCTTTCTTTGGCAAGCTTGCACGCTGTTTTAACCTCCCCCTTCATCTCGTAGAAGAAAACCGAGTAGTTAAGTGCAAGGCCTAGACGAACGGGATCAGTCGCGACCATATCGACTTTGGAGGCTTTTTCGTACGATTCACCGGCTTTTCTGATCTCTTCAGCTTTCCGGTCGTCCTCGGATACCTCAGCAGCGTATCGATGATAATCTCCTTGCATTTTGCGATAGAATACCACATCTTCCACATCCTCTTCCACGGTTTCCGAAACTTTTGTTAGCAAGTACTTTTCTATGAGTTCAAATACCTCAGTACAGATATCCAGTAATTCATTTACGATCTTCTCCTTGAATGTGGAGGCCAATTCCCTTTTTCGTCCTTCATGCTTCTGCTCCATAGAGGAGATGACCCGCCAGGCAGAACGCCTCGCACCTGCAATGTTCTTGTAGGCCACAGAGAAAAGGTTGCGTTCTTCAACCTGTAGCTTCTCCGTAGATTCGGTGATTACTTTTTTCATGGTAGATGCCATGTCATCATACCGCTCCGCCTGCTCGGCCAACTTGGCGTACTCAACTAATTCTTTCTTGGTAGACATGTCTGAAAGAATTCAGAAGGAAAACAGAGACTGTCAATAATACATACAGTACTTTAAACAATCCAAATTTGTATAAGAGCAGTGGCATATCTAAAGGGGAGGGTAGATGCAGTTCACCCCCTTCCCCCAGTTGCACCCCTCATTGAAAATGTTCGAAGTAAAAAAAAAGCATGTTCAAGTAGATAAAAATCATCTCATACTGTGTCACCTCTTTTTGCAAGCAGGCTCCCTCTCGCTTAATCAAGCCTGAACTTCACCTTTGCAAACCCCCACCCCCAATTTCATGACTCCTACATACATCACACTCTATGAAGAGCATAGAAAAGTTTAAGAATTGAACATGAAATTACAAGTACAGTACTATAAAGTTCACACAATTTTAATTGAAAAAACTTACAAAATTTCCCCTTTTACTAGAATTTTATATCTTTTACTATAATTTTATATCTTATATAAGAACATATTGGACAAGACACAAAAAATCCAAATAAATTTTGTACATGGTACCATCCTGATATCTAAAGAACTCCTCCTACTGAAACATTGTCTAAATTTGCGATCAGAAGTGGTTTAAGGATATTTATGTACACTGAATGGATTGTAGGTGTGCTGCTTAACGCAATGTTCCCGGAATGCTCTCTGAATGAGAATGTGCAAATAATCGATAACAAAATTGGAATGTGGGTCTCATGGTATGGTTACGTATACAGATTTTGGGGTATACACAAAAATGACCTGTGCAGCATCTCTCTTTTGAGACACAATTAGAGCTGCAATTCGTAGCTTTAGGGAGATAATTGTTTTAATAATAATACGATGCTTTCCTATTAAATTTACGCAGCAGCCAAACACTGTAGTTATTATCAGTGCAAAAATAAAACTTATTAAAATCTGTTGTGATGTTACTTGGATGACGTGAGCATTTACATTGACACGGTCCCTACCCAGATTTTTATCTGGATTTTCTCCTGTTCTAGTTCATTTCAAGCCTTTCTGTGATGATTACCGGTAACGTTGATAAAAATAAATGTGTTTAAAAATTAAAGAATACATCGTAGGGCATTAAAATCATTTGTTTGAATACATGTTGCATTTTTATGCAACACAAAAGCTACAGTAGAATAGAAACATTATGTCACTCAGTACAATCCACATACAAAATAACCCGCTTTTAATATAAAAATAAACACTACCACCATACTGTATTCATTTGCTGTTTGTTATGCAGCATTCACCCTCTGAGAAAGATGACCAGGGTTAACGGATCGTCAGAATATATTTTGAATGCTTTTGGAATGGAAAATGCTTCTGCCTGTATGCCGAGCACCACATCACTCTGTCCGGCAGTCACGTCAAGTAGTCTTGTCAAGTGTTCAGTGTGGATCACCACAGAACATAATGTAAGGATCTGTTCACATTATTAAAATATACTTTGACAAAAAAAAAAAAAAACTGTTATATGTGCCTCTCCTGTATATGGTACCATAATGCAATATGTTCAAGTTCATCAAAACATCCGTTTTGTTGACCCACTGTAGCACTACTGACCCTTAATGCCCTGAGATAGATAGGCTAAAAAATTGTTCTGTTTTTATACTGTACTCTGAGAAACATATTGTCGCAATGGTACTTCATGGTACATCTATGGAGACACTTTGAAGACAAAAAAGAATACTAGCTTTGTTTGGTTTACTTTAAAGGCCAACTCAGACAGCGTCGGCCGACGCAGCCCGACGCGATTTGTTGTCGCCTCGGGTCTGTGTGAGTTGAACGCAGACGCGATGGTGTGCATCGGGGGCAGTCGCGTAGTAGAATATTAAACGTGTTTAATATTTCTCACGACGTCTTAAGACTGTCCCCGACGATAAATCGGGTCGGGCTGCGTTGGCCGACGCTGTCTGAGTTGGTCTTAAGGTACTATAAACGGTCAGGACAGACCTACAGTAGGTCTAACCAGGCCATGTCGATGAATACTGTAAGCCCGAAAATTTACTCACTATAGTCTTTAATACTGAGCCTTAAGCAATGTCACAAAGAAGTTCTCACGGATATAAAAATTAATTTTTTGCACCTTGATTTGACTTTGGTCAAAGGTTATTTTTCTTCTGCTTTCTGATAATTTATCAGGTAATATGTGCAGCGGAAACACCATTTCTTTCTGTACCGTTCTACAAATAGTTTCCCTATTCGATCACCTTGACAATGAATTAATCATCATCTTTGTTTCAGAGTAAACTTCATTGTTGAAGGCACTGCTTCACTGGTAGTGGCTTTAATTAAGCTTGGTTCCCACCATACACAACGCAACGTAAGGAAATGCTCTTCCGGCAATTTTGTATCCCCCCTCAAACAGAAAGTTGAAGTTACACTTCTTACGTGACGCAACGTAAGAAAATGGATACAGTTCCCACTTGCCGCCGCGTAAACGCTATGATTACATGGGAAGCTGTTATGAAAATATCATTCATTGTAGGGCTACCAATGTATTGTAGGTTGAGACTGGGTTGTGTTCTGAATATTACTTATCACAGGCCTGGCTGGGTTAGCCTTAATGCTTTAAATTTAATCAATTTTTGCTGTAATGATAGGCCTGAAGAAAAAATAATTATTATAAATCAACAATTATAAATATTTCGCAGATATACGCGCACCTAGATTAGGCCTACTGTAGGTCCGTTTAATAAATATACAATTTGCACTTATTGTAATTATTAACATAAACATTATGTAATTATACTGCATCTAGAACCTTATTTTAAAAGGTATGATAATGTTTTATTGTATTAGTTTGACATATTAAATTAAATATACAGTACACTGTTTGCTTAATGTTTAATTACAAATTGTATGACATTTTCATGTTTTTGTAAATCTAGGATTTAAATTTTGTTTACTCATATCTGTATAACAAGGCCTGAATATATTTCCTTAACATATGATTACATACTGTATATTAAGACCAACATAAAAAGCTAAAATGAGAGTCAAACAGAGTGTGCTAGACTAGCAAAGAATATATGCCAGGATTATTTCGATGGGATAGGGGGTTGGGACGAGAAAATAATGGGCATGGTCAGATCTCTCGAAAGTGCCATGGAGGCAAAGCCCTAAAATATATGCTTATGGTTAATAATGGGTTTCAAATTCTTATTTAATGTAATCGATTTAGAGGCTACTGATTATGTAGAAAATACACAATTTTGTTGTTCTCCCCGACGACTTGTGGTTTAAAGAACGGTTGGGTAAGATGCATTGCATATTATTATAAATATTAAAGTTTACAGTATTATATGCCATTCAGTAGAAGGGCACCGTAATTGGCTCTATCAAAACCAGGCTAGGCTTGGCTAGGCCAGGCCAGGCCAGGCTATGATAAGTTATGATAAGATAGGCTATGATAATAATAACAGTAATAAGAGCAGCATGCATCATTGATAACAACCAATAATAATTATTAAATTGGCAAGAATAGAGCAATTGCGACGGTCTAAGATGACAGAAAACTCATAAAAAATATGTAAACAAGAAGCACCAACTACAAATCCAACAGTTAGAGCATGTGCAAATTAGCTTTTTGCTTGCGTTGCAGCCCTTGCGTTGCGAAAGTTGAATCGATTCAACAGACGCAACCATCGTGTCTGTGTTTAACTCACACAGACCAAACGCGGCCTTTAGAAGCACTGTTCTGAAAAATGGTATGTCATTTAGGGCAATAGAAAAATTTATTAGATTATCACTCCTGCCCGCGTTAAAAATTTGGGAAATATTGATGCGGGAATAAAAAAAAAACTTTTTTTGCCGCATCAATTAATTTTAAACAGCATAAAAATAACAATGCAATTTTGTGATGTCAAATACATTTTCTTTAAAAAACTATAAATTAAACCATTTTTTTCATACAATATTTACTATGACTATAGCCAAATATAAACAGTCCCTCCCTCATCGATAAAAACAAAAGCAAAATAATCTATTATTCCGATAAAAAAAAAAAAAAATGCCCTTCCTCATCAATTTTTTTTTACATGCCCTTAGTGATTAATTATAATCACACATCCATATTGACAGTAAGGGCTCTTCCTAATTCATATCCTATCAATGCACTGTATGATGTATGTTACTGTATGTCTGAGTGATAATAATGCCATTCTTACTTACAGTACAAGTATGACAGCATCACAAACAATTAGACTATTAATGTAAATCATATTATTAGCTCTTTTTAATGCACAGTATCAAGCCATTTTACATACTGGTACTAAAAAAAAAAATTAAAAAAATCTAGCAATATACAATAGAACCTGAGGGTGTATGTAAATCCTGGGATTTGTAAAATCAAGGTTACTGTACAGTAGATTAAATTTGTGGTGACCTTTGACCTACATACACTACAGAGAGAGTCAACAACTGTATGTTATGAACTGAAGATGTTGCCTACATGACAGCAGACGATGTCATCATAAAATGTATGAAACTATGTGTTTATAGAGTGTTTTTAGTCATGACAAAAATGTAATATTTGTGTTCAAATAACCATTTATCTAGTGTACTGTGTACTTACTTATCACTTGTCTTTATAGTTAACTACAATACAGATTTTCAGCACCGACAGTAAATTTTCATCTCGCACAGTCCATTTGGTTTTAGGTTACGGTATAACAGCGCATTTATAAACACAAATCAACTTTGCTGTTTATGAAAATTACTTGGATGGTTTGTTTATTATATACGGTATTGAAATAAAATAAAGACAGAAATTTACGAGAGTTGTTTTTTCATTCTGGTTTATTTCGAGTATTTTTTTTATGATGTCCATCGTCGGATTGAGGCGTACGTACAACTGAGTGTTCGTATTAACTGAGGTGCGTAAAAAACGAGGTTCTACTGTACTGTAAAGAGAGCACACTGTTTAGATTTTAGTTTGAGATTTAATCACATGTTTCTAATGTAAAATGTGGTTGGACTTTTGCTATATACAAAAGCTCAAAGTGCACATCAGCCAAATTGTGTACACTTGGATAATGTTTGATAGGTCTTCGTAAATACGAGAAGACATGCTTCACCACCAGAAACATAGCGAGTGTGCCGTTAAAACCAGCGACGATATTACACCCTATTCTACCTACAGTAACAGATCACCATTCATGATGCTGTCACCAAACCTGATTTAAGGGGATTCTGATCAGATGATTGATGACTGGTGCTGTCACCAGTATAGAAGTGTGATCAGCATTTTATTTGTCACCGAAACTGATCACTTTAGGTAGAATCGGCTGGATATTATGACTGAACGTTCAAGCTCCTGCCTTAACCAATCAGCCATTCAACTCGCCTATGTTTGTTAAAGATATTGTATGTTGCAATGATGTACTGTACAGAGTTCAGCAATTTGATTGATAAATATTTATTAAATAATTATTCAATAGAGAGGAATAAAGATTTATTGGGAAATTTGGTAATCAAATAATTTTTTTTTTTACCAAAAAAATAATAAAGTGCTGGAGAAAAATTCTGCTTTTTGCCATTCTCTGTGTTAGTTTTTTTCTTGTAGCATAGATATAGGATTTTTAATGGTTATTTTTCTTTCTGTTCACAAAAGCGCATACAATTTCATTGTATGCATCATATAAGACATGCATTATTATTATTATTATTTATATTACAATATCCAATAAAAGTAGCGAGAAATACGGTATTAAAGTACTGTGTACAGTAAACTGCAGCGTTTTATACTGCATAATTTAAAGGCGAGACTGATTCCTAGTTTCGCGAGACTGATTCCTAGTTTCGCTTACTTATCTTTTAAAGATCATCAGAGGACGGAATAAAAATAAAATTTAGAAATATAAATATCTTATCTTTGGAGATTTCAAGGCAGCATAGGGCGTAATAAAAATAAAGAAAAATTTCAAATTTTTTCGGAAATTTCCATTTTTCGTGGCGGCGGGCGTGCTAATTGGCCAAAAATTAAATTAAATTTTTATTCGAAATCATTTGCATTCGGCGGGTTCGCTAAAACAAGGTTTAAAAAAAAGTGTTGTCTTCAGTAATGTCAGAAAAACCTTCTCTACTTCTTCAGATAACTTTGTCATGTCCCAATTCATAATCCTCAGCTTCCTCATTGTAAAGATTAAATCAAGAAGTTGCTGGCCTTTACAAATTTACAAAATACTTTATAAATTTGAATATTAAAAATGTATTGTACTATAGTTTATTACTTTGATTTAGCAAAAAAATTGAATATCATTTTTAATTGTTAAACATGTTTGTTCCAATTGAACAATTCTTTTGCGACCAAGGTTTTCATAGACTTTAGAAGCACAGTTGATTAATTAAAAAAACTAATAAATAAAAATATAAATTAAAATGTTCATCATTTGTTCACTTTAAATGAGGTACAATACAAATTAAAACACACAAAATATATATATATTTTTCATCATAGCTACTGTATGGTTGTATTAATTTAGAGTATGGTAATTCTTAAAATTTAACCATTTGTTTTTAATTAGTAATTTTCATTTTTATTAACCTAAAGTATTATTCTCCTAACAGAAATACACTGTCAAAAATTAATATACAGGTTCTGTACAGCATACACTATGAAATAAAAATTAATTACAACTCTAACAGAAGGAAATAGAAAAATAAACCCAGTAGAAAGCAAAACGAATGTGCAATTATAAAATCCACTATATGACGGTCATTAACATGCAAAGCACAGAGATCCGCATCATAGAATGAATTAATGGACTTTAGAGTCAGCCGAATCACTGGTTTACACGGATACAGTAGGAAATAATAAGCTGCTTTGACGGCATTAAGTAGGAAGGCTCGCGCTGCAATTTGGTTTAGTGGGCAGACCCTTCCCATGAGTCATCTATCAAGCAAGAGTACGAAAATAGAACCAGCCTATTCAAAGTATAGCCCATGAGATCATCAAGTGATGTACACCATTTTGAATTACTGTATACTGTACAAATTTCATACATTTCAAATATTTGTAAGTATAAATTTGCCAAAAAGAGAACTGATACACATTGTTCATACATGAATCACAGTAGGCCACTGTATACTGTACATAGAAGATAATGATATTATTTGTAACATTGGAAAAATAGAAAAAAATGTCTCAATTTAATTACACAAACCATACTAGTAATAAGAAATTGCAAATACCGTTGGTATTTAAGGGTACTATTTCTTTGTGATAATTGCTAAAAAAAAAACATCTTTAAAAAGGTTTTTAAGCACTGTTAAAACACTTAAAACATCAATGTCATGATGTGATGTCATCATTACCATACAGTATATAATTTAGGCATGTTTTTGTCAAATAAAATGTAATAGTTTAGATAGGACTTAAAATTAGTCAGAGCCAGACTACTGTACATGTAGTCAGCAGACCAAAAAAAAAAAATCTTGTGTTGGCCACATTTTAGGAAAATCCAAAAATGGGTACAGTAGGAAAATTTCTTTATTGAAATTATTTTCCCACCAAGAATGTGTTTAAACCTAAAAAGTAGAAAATACACAAAAACAAAACAACAGACTATTTTTAAATCTATATTTAAAAGCAGAACAATCGCATAACACTGTCGCATCACCTACCATCCAGCAAGATACAGTAAGTCTTATTCCAGCCTTTTTAGCTCAATATAAAAAATAAATAAAATGCTGAACCCTAATTTTGTACATTTCAGGTTGGTCGGATGTGGCCAACACAATCATTTTTTTACTTGGCCTTATTAAAGACAATTGCTTCAAACACTGTAGAAAAGGTGAGACTATATCTTTTTGTTTCTCAAATTTTTCTTTTTTTAAAGATTGCCAGAGGGTGGACGAAAAAAAAAAATTGGTTTTCTATTCTTAAAAAATAGTTGTGCCAAAATCATCAAAAGGAGAAAATAAAAATAAAAGTTCATTGTAAACAGTGCAGTAAACATGTTTTAAATTCATCTAGGAAAAATATAATACATTTTGAGATTTCAGTGTAGCAACACGCATAATAAAAATAAAGAAAAGCTTTTCCAATTTTTTTGTTTAATTTTAAGCCAGTGAATAACGCAACATAAAATTAATCACATGATGGAACAACGTCAATCACTGTTTGTCCACACTATTAAACTGCTGTAATATCAATTATTCTTTGACAAAAAAACTGATTGTATGCCCATATATAGTTATTATGTGCTCATATGAAGTCATGATATACTGTATGATGTCATCATGACCCTATTTAAGCATGTCATATGTTTTTGTCAAAAATAATTTGATAGTCTAAGGCTTTCATGTTCTCTAAAGGCCTGCAAACTGCCTGGATTAATATTACAATCACTTGTCAGTTGCTCAGAGAACTGACAGAGCTCCACATTAAAAAAAAAAACACGTTATTAAAACAAAACAATCATTAATAATTTTGATCAGTTACTGTAAATGACTACTGTGCGCTACCTAAGGTAATTGCTAGAGACTAATGATTTACAAACAGATCTACAATCTTTTTACAAATGCAGAACAACATGGTTAGTAATTTTACCGGTAAATGGTTTTTATTGTTGTTTCTTTGTTCAGTAACGATACTGGCTCAGACGTCGCATACAAAAATATTATTTGTTAGTACACTACATCTATTACCTGTAAATTAATTTTTTTTAAATAGTACCGTACTGTATGAGCTAAATAGATGGGACTTCTATGATAAAATGTCTTCCTAAAAAAGGAATTGTGTACACTGTACAGTAACAATCTGGATTTGCTCTCTTTTCTTTTGAGATCGCGAGTCCATGAAGAGGAAAAAAAATATAAAACAACATTATTTGCAGTATTTAAAGAAATTCTCTTTTTGTTACAGTAGCTTCAACATAGGGAGTTGCATGCTGGTGGTATGATTATCATTGTTTAACTTCCAATGATTTTTCAGTGGTAAAAAAATAAGCCCACAAATCTAGCATTGTTTACATCCTTGTGGATCTTTGCAATTTTTTTAATCTGATCGGCCCGAATTTGTTTTTGTACATCATAAATTCTCATGATGCCGATGCCTACAGTACAGTAGCCCTACTGTGGGGCCAAGGTTCAAAACCTATACACCATGCCAACCTAGAATTTATTTAGTGCAACAGTACAGTAGGCCTACAGTACTATATTTGCAGACTTGGCTATTGTTGGTCCTACTTTAGCCAAAGATGTAATTGACAAGATATCGCCCTCCGCGATTCTACGTGTAACAAATAGAAGTGTCGATGTTCAGTAAAAAGAAGCATAAAGAGTAATTGTAATTGAGAGAGGGCGTCCTAGCTGTTACTATGGCGGTTGTTCCAGAATTTTCACGTAGATCATACTGTTGATGTCATAGTTCAAAAGTAATTGAAATTGCGGGACGGCGCCCTACTCTGCGTTGTTACAGAACTATCACGCAGAAATGGCGGAGAACACTGTCTTGTTATAAGACCTCTGCTATTACTGTACTGTACAGGCACTGTACTTACAGCATATTACCTCTACATACTTTCATTGTTGAATGATAAGCAAGAAAGAATCATAATTCTTGCTGGTAACCATAATCATCTTAAATTCAAGTCAGGCTCCATTTGTTATGTTGTAAAGTACAACTGATTTTCCTAAAACAAAAAAGGGTGTTTAGATGAAAAAAAAGTGGGATTGATGTGATATTTTAAATATTTATAGGCTGGGGGGAAAAATTTAATATTTGAAAATCTGTATCTTACTTTAGGGCACACTGACAAAATTATTAGATTATCACTCTTTAAAAAAAAAAAAAAAAATATTGAGGGGGGGGGGTAAAAAAATATTGATGAGGGAGGGCTTTTTTTTTTTCAATCGGAACAATAGATTATTCGCTTTTGTTTTTATCGATGAGGGAGGGACTGTTTATATTTGGTCTGTAATAGTAAATATTGTATAAAAATTGGTTCAATTTTATACTTTATTAAAGAAATTGTATATGAAGCCACAAAATTGCATTGTTATTTTTATGCTGTTCAAATAATTGATGTGGCAAAAAAATGTTTTTTCTTTTTTATTCCCGCATCAATATTTCCCGATTTTTTGACGTGGGCGGGAGTGATACTCTAATAAATTTTTCTATTTGCCCTTATTAGAGTTCCAGAGTTTTTCGTCAAACTGCACTTTTTTTTTTGTGTTGATACTGTAGAAAAGTCAGTAGTACAGTACAATATCGATTTGTTTTCCCTCTGTAGCCTGGCATTAATTTCAAATGGCCATAAGAACGAAGATAATGCCGAAATTAATCATTTACAGTATAAACTTCTCATGCATATTCATGAGCTTCTATACTTTTATAAAGTGTGAGGGAGCCCCTTTTGAGGTATTGTAGGCCTACCGTAAAGTTTGAGGGTTTATCATTATCAGTTTACTTGTGTAAAGTAAATAAAATACAAGGTAAAAAGACTTTAGCTATTCATTTTCTGATTTGTACCTGTATGAGTAATGACCTTGTTGAATTATTGTACAAACTTGCAAACAAATAACACAAAGTTGGGAATAGCATTTCGGGAAAAAGATAAAAGTAAAGCATGGCATGTTCACAGTACAGTAGAATCCCTCATTTACGTACGGCACGGGCCCAGAGCCGTTCGTAAATTTGGGTATTCGTAAAATCGGGGTTGACCCAAATTGCTATATATTTGCACTGGTACTACTTACACTGGCATAAACTAGGCCTAGGCTAGGCCTACCGGCTTCCGCAGCTATCTGAGGGGGCCTAGGCCTACAGTTGGCAGCTTCTAAGCATTCTGATCCCACTCTAGGCCCTGCACAAATTTGTTTTTATCGGACATTTTTACCTTCTTAAATACCCAGATTGTGGATTTTATTCCAACACAACTTCCATAGATACTTGTTTATTATATATATTGATAATTCAATAAAACAATCAAGCACTATGTGGAATTTTAAAGCTGAAAACGATGTTTGAAAGAGAAATAAAATTTGTCGCATGCACATGTGTGAAGCCATAAAAAACACTGACTTTGAAGAGGCCTGTTAGAGGGCCTCCTTCACTTGAGAATTACATAGTACTGTATAGTATGGTGTGTTGTATGCATGGTAATAACAGGTACAATTCGAGCGGGTTTTTTTTTTTTTGAAATCTTTCGCTTCAATTTTTATGATGTCATCACCTTTATATTACGTTCGTAAAATCGGGAATTCGTAAAATCGGGGTTCGTAAATGAGGGGTTCTACTGTACAGTATACTGTATCCATGTCTATGCATTAAGTATTGGCAAAGAGAATAACCATGTACTGTCACTACTGTACAGTAAACCAGAATCTATACTTTTTGTCTAATCAGCAGATAAGTACCCTAACCTTTACCTAACCCTAACCCTAAGAAGTTTTTCTTTATACAGGTAGTACAGTACATAGTACATCTGCTACATTAGAGCGCTGCCAGTGATACATGCAAGAAATACCATTAAATTATAAACATTTATTATTATCATTAATTGTTGTAATCATCATATTAGTATTAGCAATCACTTCATAATTTGTTACAAAAAATTTAATACAGTGTCAAGTTTATTGACAATGCGAAGCACACCTAATCATTTCAAATATACAGTGAAGGTCACAGTAAAGGTTGATTTTAATCCATTCTTTGGATGGAATGGATATTATTGTCTAGTTCTATGAGCCAGCTGCTCATATCGTCCACTGCTTACACACCTTCATCAAATATTTCTACGGACAACGAGTCATGATAAACTTAAATATTCTACACGTTGCTTCTTCACTAGACATTAATTAATATTCATTAAATTTCATTTGGTTTCAGCATGTACCATACGGAAGGGAAGGTATAAAGTGCATATTTTTTCGTATGACAAGCTCAATGCTATGAATAAACACTTCTTCACATCTTCATGCTGTGTCATTTGCATAATAATTAAGCTATTCAGTGGAAATTGTTAAAAATACTTTATTGTATAGACTCAAATAACATCCTTGTGAGTACATAAACTTGAAAATTCATTCAATAACATACTTTATTGCAAATAAACTAAACTGTTTCAATACAAATTTTGACTTGATAACTTGGTAACTAAATGGCATATTTAATATGCTAATAACTTATTAACAAAAATGAATTAGGAAATAAAATTAATGCCACTAGACAGCCCTACTAAAACTAACTGTATATAAAGTTGTATTGTTTAATCATTTATATTTTTTATAAAAGGTTAACATATTGTTGTTTTCCGGTAACTAAATGACATACTGTATTTATTGGGTTTAATAATATTTTTGCATTTTGATTAATACATCATGAGGCAAAAGTAAAATTGAATGAAAATGTGTTCTTAGTATTCCCCGTTCGACCATATTAAACGAGATTTATATAATTTCAAGTTTTATCTTTAGTCTATTTTGGTAAGTTTGTATGTGAAATTTTATCAAAATAAAATATTTATTTATTGACATATTTTAATTAATATTTAACAATACTTCTGATTTGAAATTTTGAAATCTGAGTTTACATCTTGAAAGTATATGTTTCAAGCTTTAATTAGGCACCAAAACTGTAAATATAGAATGAATATGAAAATTTAGGTGCTTTGTCCATTTTGCATGGAATTGCCTATACAGTAGAACCTCGATTTTACGTACGGTACGGGACCGGAGGGCGTACGTAAATCGGGGGATTCGTAAAATAGAGTTTAGGTTAAATTTGTGGTAACCATTGACCTAATATGTATGTAACGCTCCTTAAACGTATGTATGAACGAACGATGTTACCTAGGCTAGACCTAGCCTCTAGGCCTACGAATATAACCATTTGTTTAGTGTTTTTATTCATCACTTTACGATGTCATAATAAAGTGTTCAAATAAAACCATGTGTCTAGTGTATCCATTCATCACTGTATATCTTTTACTTAACTAAAGAACATGAAAATATTGCAAGATTACCTATACGACAAAAGTATAACTTGGGAATTCCCCTTCAACCCGATATTTTGTTGCTGTTTAATGAAAATACGTTGCATTATGGTTTGTTTATTGTTATAGTTTATTGTATAGTCTTTTTACTTATGGTTGCTCTGAAAAGGGCCGTTTGTTTTGAATATTTTCGGGTTTTTTTGATGACGTCATCGTCGATACGAGGCGTACGTAAAACCGAGGGTTCGTATAACTGGGGTACGTAAGAACGAGGTTCTACTGTATAAGTAATAACGTTTTCTACACAGTAGCCAACAGTATACTTCACCAATGAAGTATGTTATCACTGTCTGTCTGTCTGTTCTGTGATCTGTCTGTGTTCTTTAGTAGGAATACCCTAAAAACTTAAATTTAATCATAAAATTTTGTAGAAGTAAATACTGATCAAAGGAAGGTGATTAAATATTTGAGTGAAGAAGTCAAGGGACAAGATCAATGTCATACGTATTATTATTTCCTTGAAACTATTAGTATCCCTAAAGCATAGAAAATTATGGAATTGCCTGTCACAGCCTATAACACACTGCATGTATTTTTAAGTATTCTATTGTATGACTTGAATTTTTATTATCTACAATGAATTTTTTCAACTGCTTTTCTAATATATTTTGAATATTACGTACATGTATCAATGTGTTGTTGTATTTTTAAATATTAATTTCATGGAAAAGAAAATAAAAAGTAACGTTCCATTTTAGAATAAAGTGTCCAAGAAATACAAAACACACAACATATTTACTGTAAAGTACAGTATCTCTATGCCAATTTGCACATTAATTAATTTCAGTAGGCTAGTTTGGCCTTCATAGTTTATTAATAATTTTATTTTACTGCAAGATGCCTTGACACAACCTTAATTATCTGTATCAAAACTAAATGGACCTTTCTGTCAATCAAATTTGACAACAGACCAATCAGAACCAGCCACGAATAAACTCTTGCCTACATACTGAAAAGATTTTAAGTATTCCTTCATATTATTGATGAGGCTGCAGGTCTTAACACTTACGGTACTGGTCCAATTCACCGCTTTCCAACATTGAAAAAATAGCACCGAAACACAGAAGATTGTGAATGTTTATTGTTATGAAATAAAGCACTAATAAATGCCCCCAAAAAAAAAAAAAAAAAAAAAAAAAAAAAAAAAAAAAAAAAAAAAAAAATCTGTATTCCCAGCAGGTGAAGAAATGACAGGGGAAAAACCCACATCCCTATTCTTACCAACCATACAAATTAGTAAAAACAATGGCAGTTATTTAATTTAATTTAGCATTACATTAAAAAAAATATACAGAAGTACAAAAAATATCAAAATATAAAAAATACAATAGCAAAAAATGTAATTAAAAACTATTAAAAACACACCAGAAAACAGTACACGAATAATTATTTAAAAAAAAAACAAATAAAAAGTTTAAAGAAAAATATTCATTTATCAAAAATAAATTTTTGAGGTACCTTACCACTACTGTACCACTAATGAAAATGGACAGAAAACACAGATATTAATGTTTCCAACGTGGTCCTCCTAAAATACCACAGAGACAAAAACGGAGACAGACAAAAGAAGTAGTACATGATGTACAAGAAAAAAAACAATAAAAAATGAAGACCATCTACAGTAACAGCATTAGCCAAGCTACTTAATTATACAAGTTCCTGATGATGACATAATTAATGTCGAAATATTGAATCCCGACACGATGGCCTCCATTTCGGTAATGGAAGAGTATGCTATCTTATTATACAAGGAGAGTATGTGCAATATTACAGAATCTTTTATCAAGGTGGTGCTTTAATTTTATTTTAAATACTGTACGTTGAGTGATGCTGATTGTTTTATGTATTGTATTAATGGTAATGAGTTCCGTTGTTTGATTGCTGTGTAATAAAATGTTATATTGTTGGGATGTTCAGCATGTAGGATACGAAAGTTTAACAAGCTACAGTACCTCTAGTAAAATGATTATGTAAACTATTGATTCACGTGAAATGATGTTGGAAGTACTGTAGTGTGGGATAAGTTGATGAAAGATTCTGTAAACGTGACACAATTGTTTTAATAAAGAATTCAAATCTATCTATCAGAATGCTCAGTAAAATTGAGACCAGATAGTTGAGAATGACCAACATGTGTCCTGGCACCAAGTCCCAAGATTAAACAGATGGCTTTATTTTGTGTTATTTAAAGTTTCTTAGTGAGCATTTTGTTTAAAGACAATGACCAGGAAGAAGCAGCATAAAAGGTTGAATTAGTGAATACAATATTTTGATAGAATGAGTTGTTAGAAGATGAGAATGCCGTTTAATGAATTTCAATCTGGTGTTTGCTTTCCTGATCATCTTCCAAATTCGGTCACCGAACACATGTTGGTCAATCTCAACTCCGAGATATTTCACAGATGTTTTATTTGTAATTATTTGGTCATTAAATTTAATTGAAAACTCATTAACTAGTTTAAGTTTTCGTTTTGATACTTTAGAGAATACTTCTCAGTCTTTCCCAAATGAAACGAAAGAGCATTATCCAAAAGCCAGTTGTTACAAGCTTCAAGGTTAGCCCTAAGCTTTTCCTCGACTATTCTTGGATTGTCATGAGAAAATATTAGAGCGCTGTCATCAGCGTACTGTAATAATTTGCAATCAGGAGTACTGTAATGCAGGCGTTAATATCAATATATAAATGAGGAAAAGCAGGGGGGAGGGGGAAAGCATGCTTCCCTGGGGAATACCCTGGGAAATGTTCCTGATATTGTATATTTCTGATGAATAGAAAGGTTAAAGGTCAACTTGGTTCTAAATTGTCACTTGACTAGCAACTTCTGAGTTTATTGTTATACAAAAGAAAAAGAAAAATCCCCTGTTGAACACCTGAATAACGTGGATTATTCAGACTTTTTTATGTAATAGTCTTGACTAAAATCTGACTACTATTAAATCTGGGGTTTTCCAAATACTCAAAGAAAAATATCCAGACAGCTTTCAACTTGTGACGGCCTATATTGTACTGTAGTACGTAGAAAGTAATGTTGTGTTTTAGTTAACCACAAGTTTCAAAATTGTGCATTTACGTTTGCTCCTCAAATCTGGAACAGTGTTCAACCGATTCCATTTTCTAGCCATAAGAGGACTACTGAAACACTTGCCAGTCTTTCATTTACTGTATGACATTTTCTGCGTAAACGCTGTAAAAATCCAAATTGATTTACAGTAGAATGCGAACGCCCCCGACAATCATCACGAATGAGTGAATTAGTCCCTGCAGTTACTAGGATGTAGTTAGTACATTGTATCAAATCATTAAAAAATGTCCTTTCTACCAAATTAAATGAATTCATCCGGTTTCTTGGTCAATTTTTATTCACTATTATATTTGAAAAAAAAAATTAATCAGAAAGATTAATAATAAAAATTTTGATTTTAAATATCTACTGTCATAAAATTAAGGAACATTCATAGTTCAAAGGCATTATGATAGAAATAATGAATATCTCCCCTGACATGTATATATTTGCGAATTGTGATAATTATACAATTAATGATATTGTCAAATGTGCCACTGAGAAGCAATTTAAAAAATAGATCCCTTCTAATAAAAAAAAAAAAATTCAGACAAAGTGCAAGAGGAAACGGTCATGTTGTTTTGATGCACATTAAGGCAAGAATGGATTTGTTACCATTTAATGAGGTTGTCTGACATGTCCGCGATATTGTACGCTGACTTGCATGCATTTCTCATATCAACTGAATATCAATTGTGCAAGCACAACTCATTATCTGAATATATTCTAATATCTAAACTCATTTAAGTGTGCATGTTATTGTCTGAATGTTTGTACGCAATGATCATAGCTGTAACGAGAACAGTGATACAAAATTTAAAATTTCATTGAGAATGCTGACAATGAATGGATGTTAATCTCATCAAATAGCGACCTATTGCTCAGATATTGGCTAATCTCTTATAATTCTCATTGCCTACGATTATTATTGTCTAACGTTACAGTATTTTTTCTTTGTAGTCTTAAAATTGATTTTCAAGTATTCACCTCCAAAATTTGAACTTATTGTGTTCAATGACCACTAAATTCTCTTTGCGTGTTTGTCCAAACAATCAGTTTCAAAAAAATTTAGCCTACTATAGCTATTGCATCACAAATTCTAATTCTATGAATTTTCAAGAGAATACAGGTTTTCTTCAGTTTTGGTGAGATTGGACCTTTTCAATTTTTTCTGTCAAAGGGAATTTACCATTTTCCATTAATTTATAATATAGGATTTTATATTTTATAATTTTTTTTTTTTTTTTTGTAATTTCAATTTTCAAATGATAAATTTGCAAGTTTTTGTGAATGTTTGCTGTAAATTGTGAATGGTTGCTGAAGTTTGTTCCCTCTTCTTAAATATTTAACTCTAGGCCTTACAATTTAAAAACAAATAAGAATAGGCCTACATTTTATAAGAACCTTTTTTTTCAAGAATACATTTTATTCACACTGAGGCTAAACTTGTTTAAAAATCAAGAACAATTTTAAGAAAAAATTATAAGGCTGAGAGAAAATGTCAAATGAGGTTTTTATTTGAAAAATTAAAAAAAAATAACAAATCTTTATCTATACTGTACATAGCTTATGCGCAGTGGGTGTAACTATGCAATCCCCTCTATATTGAATACAGTAGATGTACAGTACTATACAATACTAATTTTCTATGTTTAAAAAGAGTGTGAAATATAAACAAAATTAGAACATTCTGAGACTGAAAACAGCAAAAAAATAAGAATACTAATAGCCTGGGCAAAATTTTACTGGTTCTTAAAAAAAAAATATAATACTCTACATTATTGTTGTCATTTTCTGTTAATTTGATGCAATTAAATTGATACCATGTCAAATTTTGATGTTCTTTATAAAAAAAAAAAAAAAAAATTGATGAAATATTAAACCACTGGAGTCGAGGTATTGTACTGAAGGACAGAAATTAATCCAAATTGGATTGCTGATGATTATTTTATCAGATTTTAGTATAAACATGAATTCCTAGGTCTCACCACTGGCAAGGAAGTGTCCACTTTAATTTTTGGCCTACTGACTTGTTTGAAGGTCCCAAATCAGGAGCGAATTCAATGGGAGGACAGGCTTTTGATACTAAATTTTTAAAATTTCAGTGCATATCAATGCTATGACACTGAAATGGGTATTGCTAAACCCTGCAAACCTAAAAAAAAACTCCGCAAACCCCATCCAAACCTTGTGATGGTGATTGAATCATCATGCAGTATAGGACTCGCTTGGTATCTCAGTAAAAAAAAAATCATAATTTTATGTTTGTCACAATCTATTTTTGGGGTAAAAAGGCCATTTTTTAAAAGTTTTTTTAGGTATTTTTAACAAAAAATTCAAATTTTACCCCAAAATAGGTTGTTTTGTGAACCTAAAATTACAGTACATAAAATTACGATTTTTTTTTATTGAGATACAAAATTGAGTCCTATACTACTGTATGTGATTCAATCATTTTCACAGGGCTTGGATGGGGTTTGCACTGTTTTTTTTTTCGGAGTTTTGCGGGGTTTAGCAATGTTTTTATACAAAAAATGGCATTTTTACCCAAAAAGTAGGTTGTTACCAATGGAACAGTATAATTTTTTTTACTGAGATACCAAGTGAGTCCTATACTACATGATTCAACACTATCACAGGGTTTGCACTGTGTTTTTTGGGGTTTGCAGGGTTTAGCAATTTTTTTATACAAAAAATGGCCTTTTTACCCCAAAAATAGGTTGTGACAAACATAAAATAAGATTTTTTTTTATTGAGATACCAAATTGAGTCTTATACTATGTGATTCAATCATTATCACAGGGTTTGGATGCAGTGTTTTTTTTTTAGGTTTGCGGGGTACGTGGGGTTTGCGGGGTTTAGCAATACCCCACTGGGATAAGAAAACAAAATAATACAAATGCAAAAAAACATTAGCCATTTTTATAAAGATTTCCTTTCCTTGGTCGGATCAAAGGCGCATAAACTTTTTTTTCCAGGCCTGGAAAAAAGTTGGAGGAATCACCCATGTGCCCAGAGGCATTTTTAGCATACCTGTAGGTTTTACAAATATAACCACCATTGAGTTATTATACAGCATTTTTCAGGCTGTAAATTATGATTTGCACCTAATGTATACAGTAGGCCTACAGGACTTCCACGTAATTTTGCAGAAAATAGACTTTGACCATGTCTAAAATAAAAATGTATTACAAAGTAAGTTACAATTCTGTGCATTTTAAACGAGTTTCCGCATAAAATTGATTTAGGCCTAGTTTTTGACATCCCCCACTCATAAGAAATACTTTACAATGACCCTCGAACAAAACTTTTTTTTTTTATCAAATTATGAATACATACAGTATTGTTAAGGGAGATTAAAATTATGGTGTCATATCACATCTAAAATTAATTAACTTAGCATGGAAAAATCTATCCCAAGTTATAAATTTATTCGAAAGAAAATTTAATACTGAAACTGTTGAGATGGACACATGTGGCTACAGTAGGAAATAAGAAAATATAGAGGAATAGGTTACAGGGCCAAGGTTGGGGTTATACTGTAGGTTCGACATCCTATGTTAATTACTATGAAATAAATTGAGGGCATCCTAAAACCAAGGTGGTGCAGGTAGCAATTTTTCGCTACTTTTTTAAGACATGACAAACTGGTCTAATTTTTACACTTTAATTATAGTAAATGGAGTTTACTGTGAAATAGTTTCAAATTAAACTATTATTTAACATTTCTATTATTATTGTTAGGTGTTCTAAATCAGTATTTCATTTTCCACCAAGTATAAAAATTCAAAAATAGAACTGATTGTCGAAAAAACCGGGCGAAAGGCCTCCAAAGGGGTGTCGAAAACTAGCATAAAATTTCCGAAAGGCCAGGATAATTACATTTTACAGGCTGGCAATCTAATTTTATGAATTTGTAGTTGGAAGGTATGAGTTACATTACTGTATACTGTTAAAATTAGATTTCTGTTTCTATTGTCCGAAAATTACCTTGTTTTAACCGTGTAGGTTGAAAATTAGCGACTTTACCCCAGGCCTAGTCCAAAATTGTTTGTACAGTCTGCTGTCACTGGCAATATGGAGGCAGATGAGTCACCTATTCAAATTACCATATAGGCCTAGGCTAGGCCTATTCCTACATAGGCCCTTAGCCAACAGCAACAATTGCTCTAGTCTAGGCCTAGTGTTACACTGTCAGTATAGTATAGGCTTACTAACTAGGCCTAGGCTACTTCTTCTACTTTACTTCTACTTGGTTAATTAGCAGTGTCCAAACGTCTGTATGTGTTGCCAATGTTGCTAGCCTAGCCTAGTAAGTTACCACAAAGCGGGCACACTCAGTCTCAGTAGGCCTAGGCCTTGCTAGTAGTAAACGAGACTTACTGTGTAAGCCGTCCGTAAGGGCATATGCCTAGGTAGGCTAGGCCTAGTAGGCCATGGCCAGTTCTAGGGCTAGGCTTAGCCTTAGGAGGGCCTAGGGCCTAGCCTAGCTTAGAGCTAGGCCTAGACTAGAGGAAAGGCTCAATTATAAAATATCACAGTACAGTATTAAGTCAAATTTTACAGCAACCGGTTACATGGCAAGACATTATTATTAGAATGGCATTGTAAGGCTAAGTAACCCGACGTGGAAATGGCTGAAATGAAAGTAGATTATTTCCGCGACCAGATTAGGAAATTAGAACACATAATGATGGCCATTCCACACATGCTAGGCATCATCCGTTCTGTTTGTCTGCGGGTAGCGAGGAAAATTTAATAAGATTTCGTCATTGATAAAAAAATATAACCATAGTTCTTACCCAATTTATTGTCAGTTGACATATAAGCTTCTGAAAAACTGTGATATTTTCTTCAGCTTTTATCACAATAGCAAAGTAATTCTGTCTTTATTTCACTCAATATCTGGGATGGTCACACCCAATACCGCCGTTTACTCCTAGCAATCAGGACTTTATTTAAATGAGATAGAGCGCCCTCACTAGCATACTGTATGCACGTATCTGAAATGCAGTACATTACACTGTAGGGTTTTCCAAAAACCGAAAGGTCCACTGATTAATCTCAGATAAGAAAGTATAATACATACTCCAAGTATTGAAATACACGCCATCGTGTTGGGATTCAATATTTCGACATTAATTATGTCATCATCAGGGATGCATTCCTGTACTACACAGTAATTGTAATTGCATAAACTGTATATGGTTACTAAACTTATTTATATGTTTTATTATTTATTTCAACAATAAGTTTGAAGAGTGTCGGAACTAAACCTTATGGACCCTCAATACATATAACAACAATAGATTGTAAAAAAGGGAAAATACAATAAAATAAATGAAATGAAATATGAGTAAACTACGAAAAATGACAGACGTGAGGCCATTGAATCTACGTTTCGTTCTTTATTTGTCATTGTCGGACTATTCATTCTTGACTTACCTGGATCAGCTCTTACCTGGTTTGAGAATTATATCTGTGGAAGACAGTAATACAATAAATTAAATTAATAAATGATTTTTCTTTTGAACTTAAAACAATCAAGTACGGAGTTCCCCATGGCTTCACACTCGAACCACTTCTTTTATTATTTACATTCAAATTTAACTCGTCCCAATATTTTAAACATGATTGTGTTTGCAAATGACACTAGTATATTCTTATATAGCCCTGCTTTTAATAATCTTTTAAGCCACATGTTGATTCAATAGGTTCTAAATTGGCGATTTTTTTATACGCATACGTCACTATCTTCCTTTAATATTCACTCCTTACCATCTATAAATCACTTGTTGAATCCCTTTATCAGCTATTGTAACATAATCTGGTTCAATACTTTTCCAGATGATATTAGCAAGATTATTTAAATTCAGAAAAAGGCAATATGTGTCATAACGTGGTCGTAGTATGGTGCCCCAAAGGATCCCCTCTTCCACAGATATAATTTACTGAAAATCAAAGACATTCACAGTTTCAAATTGGTATTTTTACGTACCGAATGATGAACAATCCTGACTCGCGTTTATCAAACATTACTGATGGTAATAATCACAATTATAATACTAGAGGCAATATTAATCTTAAGCCGCCATTTCGCACACTAACGTGTACCAGACACGGTGTTGCCGTTTCAGGTCCTCATATTTGGAACAACGATCAGTACCGTATAATATTTTATTAAAGCTGCTGGCTCCATTCACGTGTCGAAGACTGTCAATACAATTTTTATTGATAGTACTCACCCTTTACCGTAAATGCTCGAGTTAGAGGCTTCAGTGCGGCGATTATTCGAGAGCGGCGCTTATTAAATAATATTGGCGTGGAGCTTTTCATGCTTTTACCATGTTACCTATCTCACGTATTCCCGTAGTTCGGCTGGTTCGGTAGGCCTATTATCATGGAACAGTGAAAACTGTTCCCTGCTATTATAGACCCTACATCATCGTAAATAAACGTTTATAAAGATATGCTTGTGTCTTCATTGTGTTATTTATTTATTTGAACACTGTATACATTGTATTTTCACTGTTCCCTGGTATTACCCTGTTGTTTCATTGCATACAGGCGCTTTTCACACCCGAATGATAAGCGCCGCGCGGCGCTTATTCGAGAACGGCGCTTTGGCGAACCAAAAACATTTGGCGCGGCGCTTATTCGAGAGCGGCGCTTATTCGAGCATTTACGGTACACAAGGTACTTGTCTTAGCCCATTATAGACTCCGATTTTTGACCGCCCCGAACCAGCAATAAATGGTTCAGATGTTCGCCCATACCCAGATGGAATTAATTATATACAACTTGAATGTCAAATGATATAGTTATCATCATTGAAATTAAAATAAATAATAATAATTTGTTGTAGTTTATAATGGTAATTGATTATTGACTTAATTGAATATTATGTGTACCTGTTGTATTTATGTGCGTATGTATGTATATAATTGTAAGAGTAATTAAGTAATTATGTGCAAATTTAATATTTATGATATATTTTTGAACTGCAATTTGATATTTTCTGTATTTTTGTTATTGAAATTCAACTCAATTTGTTGTAAATGAAATGTTTTATAACAATAACTACCCGTACAATTTCAATTAGTATTTAATATTTTATATATAATATTTAAATTATGTAATAAGTAGTAGCGTAAAGATTTCATTGCATTTTGTAATTTGATGTTTGGTGTTTTATTTTATTATGATTGTTTTGGTGTTGACGTATTTTCTTATTGTTTATGCCAGATTCAAGGAACATTTATGTTTATGTATTTTCATATGTGAATAGACCAATAAAGTTTATCTTATCTCTTATCTTATCTTAAATCAAATTTATTAAATAACTACAGTTTGAAGTCAATTATTTGTTGAAATTTTTCAATTTTCCCCTTCTCCCTTGCCCCTACCGACTACACTTTGAGTTTTTTTTATTCATTTATTATTATTATTATTATTATTATTATTATTATTATTATTATTATTATTATTATTATTATTATTATTATTATTATTATTATTATTATTCTCATTATTATTTTATTATTTATAATATTTAATAATATTATTACTATTATTTATTATTATTATTTAAAAAATAATAATTTATGTACTTATGATTTTTTTTAAATTTATTTCTGGCGGGGGTGGGGAGGGGCGACTGGGGGAGGCACAAGTATTTTTGGAGGGCGTACGCCACCGCCCCCCCCCCCAGCACCCTTAGATACGCCACTTATGGCCACAAACCTAAAAGAAAAAGAAGACCCAGCCAGTAGTGTTTCGTAATGGAGGACAGCTATGCTAAAAATGTTTCTTATTATAATATTCTTCTTTTAAGGGGGTTGTCACATATTGAATTACCCGAACATGCAAATTCTGGAATCTTCTGGAATCAAAATTTTCCCGGGGGAGAACCTCCGGACCCCCATTCTTTTTGGGATTTATGGATTCATGGAAAAAAATCGTATGCAACTACTCAATTTTGTTTATGTATGTATCATAGCCGTCGGAAGCATTTTGCAAGTGGTCCGGCCATTTTAATAAGAGTGGGCATGGGTGGTAGTAGGGTGCAACACATTTTTTTTCACCATGGTTGAAAAAATGGCTCTTCAGCCGGGAAATAGCACATGCATAATTTTAGAAAAATTAATGTCTTCACTTTTAATTTAAAGGTTCCAATTTTTTAGATTGGAAGTAGGCCTAATCAGGGCCGGCTTGGCCATTATACCTTTGCCAAAATGTTATAATAGTTATTTGTTATTTTATATTATACCTCTAAACAATTTCAAAATCAATCTTAAATATTGAAATTAAGGATTGTCAATAAAGTTGAAATGTACACGGCAATACAATAAATTGTGTTATATATTACTTACACGTAGATATATTAGCCAATGCACTGTTTTTGTGTAGCGTTTTTTTTTTTCTCTATTGAATGACGATAATGTTAGTGGCAATGTCAGTAATATTTTAATGGAAAGACAAGTTGATGTCTGGCTACTAAGAAATGTTTAATTAAGAATAAATAAGAGCATGCAGTTTCTGTACAACCATTTTAAAACATTTAATGTATTATTTTTTTAATTTACATCTAAATAGAGAAATCTGAAGACCACATTCAGAACCTATATGAGTTCCATGTCTCCCGTAGAGTCTCGAGAGTCTCGCAATGGGGTCTCCTAGAAACTGACAGGAAGAACTCCAGCATATTTTTCCCCGAAATAAACCATCTCCCGCAAATTCATGATGATATTTGCATGCTTTAACAAGTTTTGAATCGTATAATTATCAATTACCCACAATATAACCCAAGGTTATTTAACATAACAATATTCCTACAGTCAACTTACAGGCTAGTGCCTACGGACACCGCAAGTCTTCACTCAGCAAACTAAAATGCAATCTCACATGGATGTAACACTATCAACTTATAGTGGATTTATCCCTGTCATAAAAAGAACGAACAAGGTTTATAATCTGTCTCTTATACACATCTAGATGTGTATAAGAGACCAGAGTCAAACCAGGTAATATATATATACACGGCCCAGGTGTAAATAGTGGAACACAAGCTATGCGGCTCGGTTCCAGTAGGTACACAGAATATTTTGTCATTCTTAACGCGTCCTACGAAATTCTTACAGACAGCATGCTAGTCCGTGAATTTGTGACAAGAATCGGAGATCTAAAGATGCAATCTCTATCGTGCATCAATGGTGGTCCGCTGGATCTCAACCCGGGCACTCACTGCGTCGTACGACCGTCGGCCGACGAACATTACTCCGCTCCTTGTGAGCACAACTGCGACGCCGTTTGTTGATTGCAGGGCCGGTGGAACGTTTTTCAAACTAAGTGGGGTGTCCCACTAGCAAGTTGAATGGGATTATGCACAAGGGGGATCTTGGTTCAAAGCTAACGGGTGGGAGTCAAAATTTTTCCCAAAAGAAATGAGCTTTCCCGAGCTAGGTGTGTTTTGAAGTTCTTCTTTCTCATTCTTATTACAGTAATAGGCCGGTTATGTGTGTATACATACATAAAACAAATTGAGTACCGTACTCGCGCGAATAAGCGTGCCTGCTTTTTATTCATATTTTAAAACAATATCTTGTGATTGATTTTTTTAGCAAACGATAATCTAACTAATCCCGAGACTGGCTGGCATGATTTAAGCTTCGGAGTGGATTTACATTTTCTTCTTATATCAATTTCAAAATGAGGATATTTTATTCTGGACAAATGAGAGCTCCCTGGACGGTATCTTTCCCCTTCTTGCATTTGTCTAGTTCTCTTTTCCTTTTGCCGACAATTTGCACCTTATCAATTAGCACGTTTTCATGCGAGTTTGCAGGAAGCCCTGTAATGATCCTGTCTCAACTTGCAGATTGCAAACAAGCTTATACACCACCACCACCACCACCACACTTCATCTGCTGTTGAACTCACAGAATTTTGTCACGAGGCTTTTCTGCACTAGAACTATGGAAGGTAAAAATACAATTTTAGACAATAAACGTGCTTTCTCAAACAAACAACGTACATTTACAAACAAACAATGTATTTTTAAAAATAAACAACATACTTTTACAAACAAAGAACGTTCTTTTTAAAACAAACAACGTATATTGCTAAACGATGTATTTTTTTTTTGTAAGAACGTACATTGTGAAACGAAGAACGTTCCATGCCAAACAATGTACATTGCCCCCCCCCCCCCAACGTCTCTTATACACACCCCCCCCAACGTACTTTCCCAAACGATGTACTGTAATGCCAAATGAACAACAGAATCGTCCATTATTTCAATGGGGTAATTGTAATTTTATAGTGCGCATCACACGCTGAACAAGATAACGCCCTCATCATATCAAGTTCTTAGACTCTCTTACACAGAAAGGTGGTAGCTGTTTTCCAACAAGCAATACCTGCATTATTGAGGATATTTCCCGCACGATTAAAATCGCAACGGTACCGTGGGTTTGGTCTAGAGCAGCTTGTGTTTCGTACAGGTCATTCCATTCATAGAAAAAGCCTTTAATGGTGAAAACGTACCTGTCATTAGCCCATAGTAGCCTAGGTCCTGCAGGAAATATCCTCAAGATGACCTAACTACATTTCATAAACTTGTCTCCAATATTTGTACGATTTTTTTCAGAGCAAGTTTATACTCTGGAAATAGCCTTAATAATGACAAAAAAAAAGTAAACAGTTTTTCATTAGTTTGATGATTAAGGCTATAAAAATTGTATTAAATGGAGCCCTGTAGCGTGTAAGGTTACCTAATGAGTTTTCAGTGATTAATTATTGATACATAGAAGGGTGAATGCTATGTTGTATACAAACAGCATTAAACAGGAGCCAACAATATAATACTTTTTGAAAAATTTTACTTTAATTTTATTTGTTTTAATTTTTGGAATATTCATGAACCAGGCCTTCAGGAATTCACAACTAAACATTATTATTATATTAAGTATCAAATCAGTATATATTAAGTCTGAAAAACATTGCCCTAGGGCATTAGACGTGTAACGATATGTTGCTCTGTAACAAATTGCTGATCTGAAGGATGCTATACGTAAACTACTAATGTCAATTCAGTATAACATGACATTTAGAATAATGATTATTCAGGGTTCAACAACAACGCAACATTTTATTCAATGTAATTGATAAATGTTCTTGACCTGTTGCACAAAAATTAGCTTTTTCTATAATTTCTAATACTTTTTTTTAAATAACAATACCACTTATACAGTGATAATGGCATCTTTAAAGTAATAAACACAAGAAACAGGTTTTTATGTAGAATTTATACTTTTCTGTCTACTCCTGTCCGAAGTGATCGCAAAGGAATGCCATAGGCCGCAAACAACTTTGCATCATCGGGCAAATTACGCGTAATAAATGTTATTCTGTTAATGCAGGTATTGCTTGTTGGAAACCAGCTACCACCTTTCAGTTCTGTGAAAGAGAGTCTAAGAACTTGATAACTGATGATGAGGGCGTTATCTTGTTCAGCGTGTGATGCGCGCTATAAAATTACAATTATCCCGTTGAAATAATGGACGATTCCGTTGTTCATTTTGCATTTTACATTGTTTGGGAAAGTACATTGTTCGTTTGGCAATGTACATTGTTTGTTTGGCATGGAACGTTCTTCGTTTCACAATGTACGTTCTTCGTTTGAGAAAATACATCGTTTGGCAATATACGTTGTTTGTTTTAAAAAGAACATTTTTGTAAAAGTACATTGTTTATTTGTAAATTTACGTTGTTTGTTTGAGAAAGCACGTTTATTATCTAAAATTGTATTTTTGGCGGTGATTGCCTTCCATATAGAACCATTCGTAATCTTGGGTTTCGGATGTCCATATATATATATTTTTTTTAATCCAAAAATCACCCATTGTATTTTCCAAATATATCCATAAGCGACCCCTTAATTTCCACTCTGTTTTCATAAGCGACCCGTTTAAATAAGCGCCCCTCAAAAAGGGCAGAAAAATATTTTAAGCGCCCGGGCGCTTATTCGTGCAAGTACGGTAGTTGCATACGTATTCTTTCTTTCCATGAATCGATAAACCCCAAAGAGAAGGAAAGTTCAGGGGTTCTCCCCGGGAAAATTTTTATTCCTAAATGGCGGGAAATGAGCTTTTCCGACTTCTGATGTGTCTTTTTAATGACTTTTAAGTTCTTCAAAATTCAACGTTTCCTCTCTGGACTTTCAAGTTCTTAGAAATTCAAGGTTTTCCTTGAAATGCTTAGGTATTTTTTCTCGTTCTTCATTACAGTAAATAAGCCTTATGTGTGTATAAATACATAACAAAAAAATGAGTAATTGTACTGGCCTCGAGGGAATGAGCGCCCCCTATCCAGTATGTGAACTCTCCAACACACAAATACAAAAAACTCACGTTGACGGTTGTACGTGTAATTTATTCCTCCTTTTGTGAACGTCGAGTAAAACTGTGAATAACATAACAAAACAAACTATAATTATTCATGAACCAACAATCAACAATATCGTATAATTATCAATTACCCACAATATAACCCAAGGTTATTTAACATAACAATATTCCTACAGTCAACTTACAGGCTAGTGCTTACGGACACCGCAAGTCTTCACTCAGCAAACTAAAATGCAATCTCACATGGATGTAACACTATCAACTTATAGTGGATTTATCCCTGTCATAAAAAGAACGAACAAGATTTATAATATAGTATAGAGTATATTCATAGTTTAGCATAAAACCAATAACAAATAAGTCAGTAGTAAACAATTCCCGTGCATAGAAGCCACCTCCGTGTATGGAAAATAACCACACGGCAACCTAAACGGCGTCTATATACCCGAGCTACTCAAGCGCAACGAGCACCGGCCAGCATGGCTTAGCCCAAACTACAATGGCTAATTAATTACATGGCGTACGCCTTTATCAACCTAATGGTTAATGGTTATTAATTTATAGAGCGCAAAATACAAAAAGTCTCTAAGCGCTATCAGGCAAGTGTAAAGATGGAACGGAAACCAAAACCACAAAATAAAAAGAAGTGAAATTTGAATACCATGCCAGCACTGCACCCAAACCGAAGTATGGGGATACGCCCTACAATACTGTTATCCTTAGTGATTTATACCGAACTGATATAAACCGTTAACAAACTGAACATATCGCTAAATGTCTACATTTCAACAAGGGTGATCATTAACCATATCAATTAGACGTCAAATAAGCTTGATTTCGACCTAAGACCAAATTCCTAATAAGTTCTAGGCCCACTAGCAAACAATAAACTAGGCTGCTTGAGTATCTAGATCACAGATCATCTGCTAATCCGCATCAAGATGCTATCAATGTTTAAAAGCTACAGTTATACTCCACAGCCTAAAAATCACAATACTATCAATATTTTATGATTCTTAAAATAAACGATTTATAATTAACTAACATTAATCGAACTTACAGTACAGGTACAGCAACCTTCTTTGCTAGTATCGGTCGTCTACTCTAACCCGCGCATCACAAGTTACACCTATAGATAGCCCAAAGGACCAAAACACTCCCCGTCTGACGTTTAATACGTCATCTAAAACTTAACTGTTAAATTAGTCACATGACATCACCAAAACCAGTTCATTTATGGGTCTTGAACATCTTTTCTTAACCCCGTTCTGCATAAACTCAACAACTGTTTTTCTAACGTAACCATCCCTGCTGGGTTCAACCTCCACAATTTGGCCCAACGGCCAGCCATTCCTATGGTTGTCCAGCTGCTTTATAAGGACCACATCACCTTTGCTCATATTACGCTGTGCACTTTTTCCGCTCTTGCATTAAAGGTAGGTACTCCCTACGCCATTTCAACCAAAACACACCAGCGAGGTAAAGTAATTGGACTCGACGTCATTGACTTCGGAGAAGGTCATTATGAGTAAATGGTCCTTCAGGAGCTTTCACAGGTGAGTGCTTCATAGTAAGAAGCATACTGGGCGACAGATTCATAGGTAATTCTGGCAGGTTGCAGTCGGGAAGCAATGATCTTGCATTTATGATAGCTGTGACTTCTGTCAATAAGGTTGTCAGCACCTCAGGAGATAATTGACTTGGCTTCACATCTTTTAAGGTAGCATCAAGTATACGTCCCGCAATGCCGATCATTCTCTCCCACGCGCCACCCATGTGTGACGCGTGCGGTGGGTTGAAAACACATTAACATCCGTGTCCCAGAAGATATCGCTTGACATAGTCGACCTCCCTAGCAGAAAGCTGCTTTCCAATCTCATTGCATGCTCCAATGAAGTTACTACAACAGTCGGACCTTATTTGTTTTGCTTGACCTGATAGCAAAAAACCGTCTTAAGGCATTGATAAGACAGCTACTATCCATGGATTCTAATACCTCTATGTGAACTCCTCTAACAACCATGCAAGTAAATATCACTGCCCATCTTTTACCATGTGCTTGGCCCCCACGTGTGCGACGAGCTTGTACTAGCCACGGACCGAAAACATCAGGGGTGCTGCCGTCAACCGTTCGTTTGGGAGGCATGCCATGACCTGGGTCTCGAACCTGCCTCTGAGCTTTTTGCAGATGACACACTGCAGTACAATCTTAGAAATGTAGCGTCTGAGACAGTACCCTTCATTTCGGACGGAGCCTAAAGTAAAGTGCCTACCTTGGTGTCGGCATAGCTAATGACAGTATTGTATTATGGTATCAGTAACATGGTTGTTTTTAGGAAAGATGATTGGGTGCATATGTTTATCCACAATATCTGCATTGGAAAGCCGACCTTCTACCCTGACAATTCCTTCCTGATCTAGATATGGATTAAGTTTGATAAGGCAATTGTTCGCTGGTAGCTTACCAGTGCCTGTCCTAAGGTGGGTGATTTCGTCATGGAACAACTCATTCTGCACACTCCTAATAATGAGCCTCTCTGCTGCCTGCATTTCTGTTGGTGTTTTCGGCTTCTCACAAATGTGCCAACCTTGGCACTTTTTTAAATTTATTTCTTTCATGCATAATACATTCATAACATTGAACAGAAAAAATAACAATAAAAAAGCCTTAATAAAAAATAGACATAACAACATTGGCACTTGTCCTCTTTAACCTGTTTGCATGAGCGAACAACATGCGTCAGATTCGCTATGGCACGAACCATTCCTTTCCAACTCGAAAATCGGTCGAACCTTCCAGATTTGAGTAGTGTTTATGATATGGCCAACTTATTACAGTACATGTTATTTCTCTGCGAACTTCAGGATCATTTTCTAACTCGATGGATTCATCTTGCATACTATCAGTTGCACCACTGGTGACTTGGTGAAGGAACGCAGGCCCCATCAGCCAACGAGAACGATGTAAATCCGAAGCTCTTACCGATCTTGTTGCTTCATCGGCAGGATTTAAATCAGTCCGAACGTAATTCCATTGTTTGGCTGTAGTGACTTGCAACATTCTGACCACTCGGTTGGCAACATACGTATAGAACCTTCGTCCTTCATTGCGTATATAGCACAGGACTACCTTACTGTCGGTGTAGTAGTAAGTTTCATGTACGGCAAGACTGAGTTCATCCAGGACCGCTGCAGCTAGATCGACTGCAAGAACAGCACCGCATAATTCAAGACGAACGGATGTAGCTGATTTTGGTGCTAATTTTGCTTTGCCCGCCACGAAGCTCAGATAAATTTTACCATCTTCATAGCTTGTTCCTAAGTAGCACACTGCTCCTATAGCTTTATTTAATGCATCTGAAAAGACATGTAACTCTCGTCCTGTTGCCTCGATGGCCGGTATTAACGTATATGGCCTGGCTACACCTAGATTGAAAAGTGAACTTAGTGACTCTCTCCATTTGTTCCATCTATACAAGATATCCTGAGGTAGAGGATCGTCCCAACCTTGTGTCATCTCTCTCAACAATGCTTTGCCTTCTATTGTCACCGGTGCGGCAAACTGCAACGGGTCAAACACACTGTTTATTTCTGATAGCACTCTTCTCTTGGTGTTAGGCCGGTCCATAGTGTCTGATACCTTAAAGGTGAACAAGTCTGTGGATACATTCCAATACACACCTAATGACCGCTGAAGTGCTGCATTGTTGTCTGGGTCCCATTCTCTAAGATCCGGGACTATCGTCTTGATCAAAGGCCTCAAGGACTTCTTTGTTACTATTGAGACAATCTTTTGAAGCCTGATGTTGGCAGTTGCGAGGATGGCCTTTGTTCGGCGTAACAAATCTATCGCTTGTCTTGGTGATCCAACCGACTTGAGACCATCGTCGACATAAAATTTTGCATCAACAAACCTTCTAGCGTCTTCTCCAAACTGTGGTCCGCCTTGCTCCGCTGTCTTACGAAACCCAAATGTGGCCACGGCTGGTGATGGCTTGTTTCCAAAAATGTGGACTTTCATTCGGTAGGTCACAACCTCTTCAGCAGGGTCGTTATTCCTGTACCATAAGAACCTTAGAAAGTCTCTGTGGTTCTCACTGACTTTAAACATCTCTTCGATGTCTGCCATGATGGGAACGACATCTTCCCGAAACCTCACAAGAACCCCGTGTAAACTGTTGACCAGGTCAGGTCCACTCAGGAGAACATCATTCAATGAGATACATTTACTTTCCGCACTCGAGTGAAAAACAACCCGTATTTTCTCAGGCTTTTTTGGGTGATAAATTTCGAAGTGTGGAAAATACCAACACTCCAACTGCCTCTCTTCTTTACTATCGTTTACTGCTTCGGTATGTCCTCGTTCCATAATCTTCCCCATGAACTCAAAATAATCCTGCTTCATCTTGGGCCGCTTTTGAAAGCTATGTATTAGTGACTGCAGTAGTTTACAGGATTCAGGTTTGTTATTCGGTAGTATATTGCGACCTTCTTTGAAAGGCAATAGTGCCTCCCAATTCCCATTTTCATCTTTCTTCATTTTGCTGTTCATGATCTCAACGAATTTCCTATTTTCTGTGGACATAGCCGTCTTCTCATCATCAGGGATTATTTTGAATAACTCCGAATCTTGAATTTCAACATGATTTCTACAAACTTCAAACAACCTGCTTGGTCTTCCATTGAGTAAGATCTCCGTTCTACATGTAGATATACCGTTCTTCTTATGTACATCATTCACACAAACTTCGCCAATCACCACCCAACCAAGATCTAAACGCTGTGCCCATGGCATGTTGTCTGGTCCGTTACGAAGTTCCCTTACTTTATGGGTCTTCGGAGCATCTCCTCCTAGGAGAATGGAAATCTCAGCATTTTCCTCCAGGGGTGGCAGTTTTGAAGCGATATGCTTAAGGTACTGAAATGATTCTGCGACTTCTGGTGTTGGTACTTCTGCAAGGTTCCCTGGGATAGTCTAGCATTCTAGAAGACTTGGAGCAGTCATCTTGACTTTACCGTCTAATGACTCAATAACCAGACCATTTAGCTTTCGGCCAAACACCTTCTTCTCCCCGGTACTGTTTTGATGGTGTATGCGTTAACATCTCCCTGGAGGCCCAATTTAGTGAATATGGTACTTCTTGCAAAGGAGCCATTACTCTGATCGTCCAGAAGAACATAGGTTTTTATAGCATTAGACGGGTTGTCCTTCAGATACACCCTGACTAAACAGATTTTCGAACAGGATCTTGGAGTTCCTTCCTGTCCGCTTACTTCACTGCATTTGTTAGTGATGATCTCCCCTCCGTCGTCACTGGCAGCGTGCAGGCTTGAAGTTGATGGTTTCGACGATGCGTAGTGAAGTGCTGTCACATGACCGTTGCTATCACACTCCTCACAGCGCGCATCTGTCTTACAATGGCGAGCGACATGAATGCTGGATGCGCTGCATCGGAAGCACATTTTGAGTCGTTTTAACAACTTTTTCCTGTCCTCTATAGACGTGTCTCTGAACGCTCGACATTTGTCTCTCTTCGGTATGGTCTAGTAAAACTCGGATCATTCCAAATTCTCGCGTGTTTTTGGACAAACCTTGAATAAACCTGAAATGGAGGAAATATCATGCCCTTGTCTTTTTAATACTTAGAGGCCTCTAGCAGAGTCTACACAGGCCAATCCAGGACACACGCCTTCCTCTTTCATATACTCAATTTCGTGAAGTAGGTGACAAAACTCTAACAACTTCTCCGTGTCACAGTTGTTTAACCTAGGAAACCAATCAATACGGTTTTGCAAATCTACTTCAATCGCCTCTGCGGCTCCATACTTGTTGTCTAATAGATCACAGATCCGTTCAAGCCCTATCACTGGCTTGCTGATGTGTATATTGTATACAGGTCCTACTAACTTAGATGACTTGGGGCCTAACCATTTCATAATTAATTCCAGCCTGTGTGCAGCAGTCATGTTCAACTCTTTAGTCGCATTGTTAAAGGCTGATTTCCATGCGCGATAATGTCCAGGAGATTCATCAAATTTTTAAAGGCTGATTTCCATGCGCGATAATGTCCAGGAGATTCATCAAATTTTTTTTAGGCTACTGCTTACTAATTCCTTCTTCAGTAAGGCATTCCCAATTTCTGATGCTGCGTCCATATCTGGTTTAGGATTAGGTGTCTTGTTGCCCACACCTCCCTCTGGCAAGTCTGCATTTTTCCTTTTCAGTTCCGCCTCTTTCTCTGCCATCTCTCGGCGCAAGTCAACTTCGGCACGAATGAAATATAAATTCAATCTCTTCCTTTCTGCCCTAGCTCGAACTCTTGAGGATGCAGAACTAATAAGGCTGGTGTTCGAGAACCACGAAGAGATGCTGCTATCATCATCGCACTCTTCCATTCTTGTGCAGTGAAGAATGACCGGTCGATTGTTGTGCTGTGGACGTGTTCTCCACAACTTTTGCACTCGCAAGGTACGTCTTTCCCGACGATGTAGTCATTTCCTAGCTTGGTGTGAGTCTATTGACGATGCCGTTTAGCCTTTTTACTGTACTGGCCTCGAGGGAATGAGCGCCCCCTATCCAGTATGTGAACTCTCCAGCACATAAATACAACAAACACACGTTGACGGTTGTACGTGTAATTTATTCCTCCTTTTGTGACCGTCGAGTAAAACTGTGAATAACATAACAAAACAAACTATGAGTATTCATGAACCAACAATCAACAATATCGTATAATTATCAATTACCCATAATATAACCCAAGGCTATTTAACATAACAATATTCCTACAGTCAACTTGCAGGCTAGTGCCTACGGACACCGCAAGTCTTCACTCAGCAAACTAAAATGCAATCCCACATGGATGTAACACTATCAACTTATAGTGGATTTATCCCTGTCATAAAAAGAACGAACAACGTTTACAATATAGTATAGAGTATATTCCTAGTTTAGCATAACACCAATAACAAATAAATCAGTATTAAACAATTCCCGTGCATAAAAGCCACCTCCGTGTATGGAAAATAACCACACGGCAACCTAAACTTCGCCTATATACCCGAGCTACTCAAGCGGAACGAGCACCGGTCAGCAAGGCTTAGCCCAAACTACAATGGCTAATTAATTACATGGCGTACGCCTTTATCAACCTACAATACTGTTATCCTTAGTGATTTATACCGAGCTGATATAAACCGTTAACAAACTGAACATATCGTTAAATGTCTACTTTCAACATTCTATAAGTGTGATCATTAACCATATCAATTAGACGTCAAATAAGCTTGATTTTGACCTAAGACCAAATTCCTGAGAAGTTCCAGGCCCTCTCGCAAACAATAAACTAGGCTTCTTGAGTATCTAAAGTACAGATTTCATCATCTGCTAATCCGCATCAAGATGCTATCAATGTTTAATAGCTATGGTTATAATCCACAGCCTAAAAATCACAATACCATCAATATTATATGATTCTTAAAATAAACGATTTATAATTAACTAACATTAATCGAACTTACAGTACAGGTACATTCTTTGCTAGTATGGTCGTCTACTCTAACCCGCGCATCACAAGTTACACCTATGGATAGCCCAAAGGGCTAAAACAGTAATTGCATACGAATTCTTCAAAATTCAAGGTTTTCCCCTCTTGAGAACAATTCTATGAATCAATGAACCTAAAGAGAAGGGGGGTTCGGGGTCTCCTTGGGAAAATGTTGATTTCTAAATGGCGGGAAATGAGCTTTCCCGACTTCTAACTTTTTTTTTAATGACTTGAAAACGGCCGGTCAGGTAATCTTTTCTCGTTCTTTATTACAGTAAGTAGGCCTTATGTGTATATAACATAACAAAAAAAAAAAAGAGTAATTACATCGTATTCTTTTCACATAAATCGATATATTCTAAAAGGAAAGGGGGTGGGGTGGGGGATTCTCCCCCCGAGAAAATGTTTATGCCTAGATGGCGGGAGGTAAGCTTCTAATTTTCTTTATAGAATAAAGAATTCTTTAATTTTTTTTTTTCGCCCATGGGAGTTGGTCAGGACCCCTGTCCCCCACCAGATTCGCTAATGTGAATTGCGAAAAATGTAACTCGGTCGGGGATTGTAGAAACACTCTCTTTCCGCTCAATCTCCTCTTTCTTCCTCCTTTCTTTTCTTGTATTACTTTCCGATCATACAAAAATCTCCATAGACATTATATATTTTCGTCCAAAAGTGGGTGTGTGTGTGTGAGTGGGGGGGGGGGGGGGGGGGGGGGGAGCGGGCCCACCTGGTACTTCCCCCGGTTCCGTCGGCCATGCTCTACACTCTTTGAAATATTTTGACAATGGCAAATACTAGATGATTATTTTCTGGAATAATTTGTTTGCATAATAAAAAGAGAAATATATTTTGTTGTAGATAATTAATTTTATAATATCTGGCTACAATAATTGTGATTATATTTCCGATCATACAAAAATCTCCATAGACATCATATATTTTCGACCAAAAGTGGGTGTGTATGTGTGTGTGAGGGGGGAGGGGGGGGGGCGGCCCACCTGGTACTTCCCCCGGTTCCGTCGGCCATGCTCTACACTGTTTGAAATATTTTGACAATGGCAAATACTAGATGATTATTTTCTGGAATAATTTGTTTGCATAATAAAAAGAGAAATTTATTTTGTTGTAGATAATTAATTTTATAATATCTGGCTACAGTAATTGTGAATATATTTTATTATAGTATAACTTCATGTCTCAAAATAAATTATGAATACAAACAATATCTCAGCTATTAGGTCTAATATAACCAAAACGTAATATCCAGGTTTTTTTTAGTTGTCCAGAGGTGGTCTTTCTTAAGGCCCTGGAACTTGAGTGACCTCAGACCTCATAAGAGGCTCTTATGCTAATACAAGCTACTTTTTAGGGTTAGTATATGCTGAATCAATTTCAATGTAAGTGTGCAGATCTTCGTGTTCTGGATTTGTCTTTCTTGGTAGTGGTGGTGGTAGTGGTGGTAATTTAGCATCAATGTAACGAGGTATGTTCATCCTTGCCCGTCTCTTTACAGCATCATTTACGTAAACTGCATTACCACTCCGCATGGAGATTTCTTCTATGTTCCCTGGTGCATTTATTGATGTTTTTGGTTTTGGTATTTCAACATCATCATCATTTATATTTCTTTCGTTTTTTCGGGCATGGTATGATCTGGAAAAATAACAGGCAATTTCATATTTATATCAAATAATGACATTAATTAATGTCGTGTTTTGTTTGATTCTTGTTCTAATGTTTATAAGAATCCACATTGCAACGAAAGTAAGTTTTTTAAACTTCATTCTTTCAACTTATACGGTACCGTACTCGCGCGAATAAGCACCTCGTTTATCATGTGATTTTTTAGCAAGTCAATAATCCAATCAATCCTGGGACTGTGCACGTTGGCATGATTTGAGTGGAATCACATTCTCCAATAGGTCAATATCAAAATGAGGATATCTCTCTTGGAGAGATGAGAGCTCCCTGGACCGACAATAGCCCTATATTTCCAACTTTCATTTCTTACTATAGTCTAGGCCTAGTCCTACTCCTTTTCTGACACATGCTCATCTAAGGTTTTAAGAAAACCTGCAATTGTTACGTGATGGCACGCTAGGCCGCCCATAGTTGTAAGGTCACATACTGTACTACGTTGAGCGTACGCAATTTTTATTTTTCAATAAAGGTTATGGTTGAACAAGAGCATTTTTTAAATTTCTATACCTAACTATGGATGCGAGTTCCTTTTAATTAATTTTGTATTGTGAAGTTTTATTGTATTTTATATATTTTTACCTTCGCCAGCCAGGGGGTATTTGTTGAATAAATTGAATTGAATATTAAATTGAATTGAATTGAACCATGAGCATGTGTGTAGCCGGTCGCGAATTTGCGTAACGTAGGATAGTTTGTTAACATCTTCCCCTATCGCAATCAGTAGTGTGCATCAGTGGACCACTGTGTGGGCATAAGGTTTATCACCCTATCAATGAAAACTGATGAGGAAGGGAGGATTTTTTTCCCTAACTCCGCCCCCCTCAAATTCTATATTAAAAAATATGTTTTTGTTGTACCAGTAAACATTTTTGCAAGAAATGAGCTTTCCATGTTAAAAAAGATTAAAAAAAAATGACCGTTTTTAAACTAAAATTTTAGAATTTCCCCAAAAGTGATGAGGTATGGGGGTTATATAATAATTATTATATAATAATCCACGCATCTCTAACGCCCGTATTCTTAAAACAAACTTTAGTCAAACTTCGAACTAGAACTTCATTTAGTGCTAGTTGCATCTTTAACTTCAATTTGTATTCACAAACAATGTAGTCGAAGTTTTAACTACGACTAAATCAAGTCCTATTTTTAGTTCAACTGAAGACAACTGGCAAGCCACGACTATCAAACTAAGCAATGAAAAGGGCTAAATTTAATAGCAGACGAAATTTTAGAGATCCGGTACCGCGGATGAATATAAAGCTGCCGTCTGTGGTTCAAAAACGTATTTCCTCATAATTCATAATAGACCATCATTCCCTTAATTAATTTTCTATAATAATAACTATATCAGTTGTTAACATATTACAATAGAGAATTTGAATAGACACTGAAAGTTTGCTTTCTTTGGAGAACTATTATAGTTGAGCCCGAACGAGGGCGGCGCCATCTTTGTTGTTTTTATTGTGAAGCTATGTGATCGCAACGCGAGGGGATTCCGTGCAAATCAGGAACTATCGCATGTGGCCAGCAAAAATGTTAATTTCTCCTTCTGGAAGCTAAACTTGATGTCTCTTTTGTTTAACACACCGAAGATATATCAAACCTGCGTATACAATCGTTTTTATTCGTTTCACTTTATCGTGAGTTACAAAAAACACGTTTTTAGTGAGGTAAATATTTCAAGTCAGCGCTTTAGCTAGGCTGACTAAAAAAATCGGCCTGCGGAGGTATCATTTTAGTCGAGGTTCACGTCATTTAGTCGTAGTGCTAGTCGAAGTTCGTTTTAAGAATACGAAGTGACGTAATTTTAAAGTTTTAGCTCGAAATTCGACAAAAATTCGTTTTAAGAATACCGGGGTAAAGATTAAATGGACAAAGGCCTAATGTAACAAAGGAGCCAGTGAGCACAATAGTCTTAAAGGCCTACTTTAGTTGCAGAATATGCAAGTATAATATATTCAAGGTCTTTATTCAGATTCAGATAAAAAATTACAAACGGACAGCCAAACGGCTATATAAAGTATTGCAAAAATCGCCATACAATTAAAAATCACCAAAATATATGAAATTCACAACACAAACAATGAAAAAAAAAACAGGGATAAGAAGAACATCACCAGACAAAAAACCAAGTTAAAAAGATAAAAAAGGGAGAGAAAAAGACAAAAAGCATATAAAAACAAACGTCAATTAACATAGACAGCCAAACCAATAAAAAATAATATTTTGTGGACTGTGAGCCAGCCAAACACAAGAATTACCACATGGGCCAATAAGAAAGTCCAAGGTTACAATGAGTAGCAGGCAAGATATCTGTAAAACCAGAAACTTTCTCGCAACGAAACTTTCGCGAATTGATAATTTCGGCCGTTTTCGCGAAATTTAACTTTCGCGAATCACAATAAAGGCCTAAATTTTATTCATGACAGGAATACCATACAATAGTTGAAAATATCGTATTGTGAGTTCTAGGCCTAGGTTAGATAGGCCTACAGCCACTGTCTAGGCTACAATAGCTAGGCCTAGGCTAGGCGACATAAGCCTGCAGCCTACCTCAGCTGCTAGGACCAGGACTTAGCTGGCCATCCCAAGCACAGTTAAGAAAGACACAATTACATACATTACATACTCACTCATACGATATTCCTAAATTTTGTATAGTATTCAAGCATCCTACAATGAGAATATTTCCTGTAGGCCTATTATTGATTCAAACACATTGATTGATGATGACTGAACACCATGGTATGTCAAGCTAAGAAAGTTAGTTTCCATTTGAACTTCTTAGTATACTGCGCAGTGGTACTGCACATGTGCAGTCACATGCAGTGGTGATCAGAACCTTGCTGATCAGTATACTTGCTGAGTAGTTTAGAATAGGCCTAGAATTTACGAACTTTTTGAGCTCAACATCGGAATGTAAGGTCAGAATATTTATTCAATAATTAAAATACATTCTATTACACATTTAATATAATCCACAAAATAATTTAAAATACAATTTTTAAAATTTTGAATTTGAACTTTTCACGAACCTGTTGCAATCTGTGGGGATTCCCCATTTAGGCCTAGGCCCTATATCTGTATTGCATCGTCGTCGGCGAGTTTAGGCCTTGAAATACTGACAATCATTGCTGTTTATTGTTCATTATCATCTTTAAAAAAGTTTAGATTAATTTTTGGTGTAATTTAGTGATTTATAATGACCAGAATCTCCTTTGTGAAACTGATTCGAGATTTACGATGATCAGATAGTATTATACTGATCTTTTTTTAAACATAGAGCATGTGACCTGAAAATTTTCGCGAATCTGGACCGTTCGCGAAATTCGCGAAAGTTTAATGCGCGCGAAATTTCCTGATTTTTCAGTATATTTTTACAAAAGCTAACCGGAACCAAGCAAACGTGTCATATAATTACTAAATCTATTCGTTCTACATTTTGGAACCTGCAGGTTTTAGAGTGACGGAGGTTACGACCATGTCGTGAACTATTAGACGGAGGCAAAATCGTCTAAATGTTTTGGAATTGAGCAACTGATTTGAAAACTTAGATGTTGATTGCTCTCTACGTTTTTTAAGGGAGAATAATCCAAGATTAGAGCAGGCTGGTGTATGAGTGGTAATTACCACGATTGATTATTTTGATCGCACGTTTCTGGACTCTCTCAATATCATTACATTGATCTTGGGTAATAGAGGAGTGCCACACTGGTTCAGCATATTCGACTATTGGACGAATGTATGACATATATACAGCAACTAAATCCTTGGTTGAAGCATTAAATTTCCTTAGCGAAAAAGAATGAACAACCTTTTGGAAGCCCAGCTGATAATGTCAGCCACATTAACATCCCACTTGAGGTTCTCTTGAATGCAAACTAGTTTACATTAACAGATTCTATATCAAAACCACTAACACAGCTTATCAACAAAAGCTCCAAGTAATAGAATCAATTGTCAAAGTTCACATTGATTGGGCACATCAAGCCCTTTGTGAATAAAATTAAGGTCAATTAATTAATGAGTAGTTATAGAGCTTTTAATGTTGCCAAATTGCAACTAATAATGAACTATGACCCGATATAATGTCCCAGAAAATAAAGTACACACCTGTTTGATGGCTTCTACAATGGTCACTGTCTTTCCTGTACCTGGCGGGCCAAA
>NW_022723469.1:330801-342948 GCF_011630105.1 Anneissia japonica
CTCCTTTTCTGCACATGCTTATCTAATGTTATAAGAAAACCTGCAATTGTTACGTGATGGCACGCTATGCCGCCCATAGTTGTAAGGTCACATACTGTACTACGTTGAGCGTACGCAATTGTTATTTTTCAATAAAGGTTATGGCTGAACAAGATCATTTTTTAAATTTCTGTACCTTTGGTTTTTGTATAATGGATGCGAGTTCCTTTTAATTAATTTCGTATTGTGAAGTTTTATTGTATTTTATATATTTTTACCGTCCCCAGTCAGGGGGTATTTGTTGAATAAATTGAATTGAATATTAAATTGAATTGAATTGAACCATGAGCATGTGTGTAGCCGGTCGCGAATTTGCGTAACGTATGATAGTTTGGTAAATCTTCCCCTATCGCAATCAAAAACTGATGAGGAAGGGGGATTTTTTTTCTCTAACTCCGCCCCCTCAAATTCTATATTAAAAAATATGTTTTTGTTGTACCAGTAAACATATTTGCAAGAAATCTTGAGCTTTCCAAGTTAAAAAAAAAAAACAAATCAGAATTTCCACAAAAGTGATGAGGTATGGGGGTTATAAATAATTTTTTTTTAAATTTTTTTTTATGGGGCCTAATCTGTGTGTGTATGACATAAATCTAAATATTGTTTGCGTTAAATTTTAAAGTTTGCCCCTTAAAATTTAGTTTACCAAAGAGGTGCATTTTTATAGATAATATAAATAGTCGTAAATGAACGTTTTTTTTTTCTTCGCTTTTTAAAACCAATCTGAATCTTTATTGTGTGATATTTAGACATCTCTAACGCCCGTATTCTTAAAACAAACTTTAGTCGAACTTCGAACTAGAACTTCATTTAGTGCTAGTTGCGTCTTTAACTTCAATTTGTATTCACAAACAATGTAGTCGAAGGTTTAACTACGACTAAATCAAGTCCTAGTTTTAGTTAAACTGAAGACGACTGGCAAGCCACGACTATCAAACTAACCAATGAAAAGGGCTAACTTTAATAGCAGACGAAATTTTAAAGATCCGGTACCGCGGATGAGTATAAAGCTGCCGTCTGTGGTTCAAAAACGTATTTCCTCCTAATTCATAATAGACCATCATTCCCTTAATTAATTTTCTATAATAATAACTATATTAGTTGTTAACATATTACAATAGAGAATTTGAATAGACACTGAAAGTTTGCTTTCTTTGGAGAACTATTATAGTTGAGCCCGAGTGAGGGCGGCGCCATCTTTGTTGTTGTTATTGTGAAGCTACGTGATCGCAACGCGAGGGGATTTCGTGCAAATCAGGAACTATCGCATGTGGCCAGCAAAACATGTTAATTTCTCCTTCTGGAAGCTAAACTTGATGTTTAACACACCGAAGATATATCAAACCTGCGTATACAATCGTTTTTATTCGTTTCACTTTATCGTGAGTTACAAAAAACACGTTTTTAGTGGGGTAATGTCGGCGATTTAGCCTGACCCTAGGCTGACTAAAAAAATCGGCCTGCGGAGGTATCATTTTAGTCGAGGTTTACGTCATTTAGTCGTAGTGCTAGTCGAATTTCGTTTTAAGAATACGAAGTGACGTAATTTTAAAGTTTTAGCTCGGGGTTACCGGGGTAAATAGGGCTACGATGAATAAGGTGAAAGAAAATTAAATTTTTGGCGAATTGAGCGGATACAATTGAATAAAATAATTTTAGATATAATATATAGTAAAGTTTAATTGAACAAAGGCCTAATTTAACAAAGGAGCCAGTGAGCACAATAGTCTTAAAGGCCTACTTTAGTTGCAGAATATGCAAGTATAATATATTCAAGGTCTTTATTCAGATTCAGATAAAAAATTACAAACGGACAGCCAAACGGCTATATAAAGTATTACAAAAATCGCCATACAATTAAAAATCACGAAAATATATGAAATTCACAACACAAACAATGAAAAAAAAAAACTGGGATAAGAAGAACAGCACCAGACAAAAAAAAAAAAAAACAAGTTAAAAAGATAAAAAATGTATTTCGGTCCCTTAAGGTTTGAATTATGGTTTCATTTTGGACCCATATGGGTTTTTCCAAGTTAATTCATGGGCCCATTGTGGGTTCTATCTGGATTTTTAAGGGGTTGAATCGGGGTTGAAATGTAAGGGGACCCTATAAATTTGCCCATATGGGAAACAGCTGCCTGTGCACCCTAAATCCATATGGGCCCCATAAAGTTGTCCCAAATTAATTTATGGGCCCTTTAACGAATATATTTGGGCCCCTTAGGTTTGCATTATTCTTTCATTTGGGACCCATATTGATTTTACCAAATTAATTCATGGGGTAATTATGGGCTATATCTGGGTTTCTTGAGGATTGAAATGTAAGGGACCACTATAAATTGGCCCATACGGGATGAGCTGCCTGTGCATCCAAAATCCGTAAGGGTCCCATAAAGTTCATGGCCCGTTAAAGGATATTTTGGGCCCCTTAGGTTTACATTTTGGTTTTATTTGGGTTTTTTATTATAATTTACGGGCCCATGCTGGGCTATGTCTGATTTTTTCAGGGCTGAAGAGGAATTGAAATGTAAGTGGCCCACTAAAATTTGTTGGGTACTGTATTGTGTTATTCACAACTGGTCCAAGTTCCAAATAGTCTTTAGCTGGTCCCGGCCCAGTTCCAACTTGTCTTCAGCTGCTGGTCCCAGTTCCATTTGGTCTTCAATCGGTCCCAGTTCTATCTGGTTTCAATTGGTCCCAGCTCCTTATTGTAAAATAACAATGTCTTTAATTGACTCCTGTAGACTTACAAAATACACTGAGTTTAAGATATACAAACCATAATTTCTTTAATTAAAAAACATCAGCTGTACTTTATGGGCTAGGGACTTGTATACCCCTTCGCATATCATTTGGCTTAAGTCTTTACTGTTACACTTACAATCCTGTTTATATCAGCATTTTTTTCGATAATAATAAGCCTATTATATTAAAGCATCACCAGAGTTTAAGAACCATATTCAATAATCGTTTGCGTCAAGTGTGCATATAAACCAACATTCTTTGTGTATTGAAGCAGCATCTCTCCATAACCATGCATTTTCTTCTCCGATGACAAGGTAAATGAAGAATCCTACTAAAATTTAATATAGTATGAATTCTGCAATTGAACAAATCAAGTTCGAAATATTGAATCACAATGGCTTGTTGGCATTAACTTATTTCGGAGTTCCACAATTGCTGAAAGATACAAAAAAAAATCTTTAAAACAGAGTTGAGCGAAATATGCATTTCATAGTCATTGGCATTTCAAAAATGCATTTCATAGTCCTTGGCATACAGGTAAAAAAAAAAACAGGGGCAGGGGAAAATTGTCTTCTGTCAATTAAAATATACAAAATGCTATTTTTCTTTAAATTGTCTTAATTAAGGTGATTTTGCTGTCTGTGTCTTTAGGCAAAGAATGAATTAGTAAATGTACAGTACATAAAACATTCCTACTGAAATATGAAATCTGTTATTTCCATTCAAAGTCAAAGATATTAAAATAAGAGTATGATATACATAATGTACTGTAGCTAAGATAATAGACTAACAGTTTTTAAAATTTTTATCAAAAGTGAATTATCAGTTCCAATACTGTTTCTTTTTTTTTTTTTTTTAGTTTTCAAACCAGCTTTAAATTATGTTGTGCAGACAGTACATTACGGTGTTACAGTGATATCCATTATAGGCCTATTGCATACACATTATATTTTATTAGTTATAACCTCCATCATGGTAGTAATACAGTACAGTGTGTCTATTTGTAGTATGATTCATAATTAGAACCTACAGTACAGGAGGCCCTTAAAATCCAAAGAAAACATTTTTTTCACCTGAAAGTCATGCCATTTTCTGTTTCCGAAACTGCCACAATAAGGCTTCAAACAAACACCACTTTACTGAGAGACCTGCTGAGACTGAGTGACCAACATCTTCTGAAAAAAGGCAAAAGTTATTAATATTAGTGATTAAGCCTAGGCCTACATACAGTAACTGTCGCCAAAATACTAAAGGTTTACCCCTCAACCAATTGTTTCATTATTTAGCATGGACATATAATGAGTGAGAACACGGTCTAATTTACAAATAGCTAAACTACGGGGCAAGGCTACAGTTGGGCAGTCCGACAAATTACTCCAATAATTACTCAATGATACAGAACTACCTAAATGATACCACAATTATTTTATATTACTATTATATATTATATCTTGTTATTATTATTATTATTAATTATTATTATTATTATTAATATTATTATTATTCTACTTTTATTTTTTTATTGTCATTATTATTAATATTGAAAAAATGTATTAATACTGTTATTGTTAATCCGCATTATTTAAAGCCTATTAATTAATTTTTTTATTAGAATCTTAATATACCTTTATTTCATTCATTTTCATTTCATTCTTTATTTCAGATATCATATCCATATACAATATAACAACATACAAAAAATAATAAATATATCCGTAACTTTTCACCAACAAGAATTTCTACTGACAGCGCTAATATATTAATTTACACCATCTCTGGTACATGCTGGATTTAGGAAGCACATTATTAATTGCTTCAAATAATACATTCGTGCTATCAGAAATTCTACGGAAAAAACTGTGTATCGAATTTCTCCAATATTCATAAAATGAAGGGATATATAAAGTGATGTATATTTTTATGAATACAGTAGAACCCCTCCTTTTGGACACCACCTATTCAGAGGTCAACCCTATTAAGTGGACACTTTTCCGTGGAACGAGGGGCGGTATATCTTTTAACTACAGCCAACTCCTAGTTAAGGGACCGGGGCACTTTCTAAGTGTGCCAAATGGGCAAACAACCCCTCTTAAGGGTTTTTCTTTCATTGTACCACAACATCTACAACACTCTAACACACTGCACGTGTTACTTCGTAAACCAATTTTGACCCTTAACAATTTGGATTTCTTTTTCTTTGTTTTTTGTGTATTTCATATAGGATTCTAATCAATATTAAAACATATTACAGTACTCTATTCATGCTATATCCATCTAATAGAAAGCTCTAATGTGAGTGTTGTTATTTGTAAATAAACCAGTCTTTGTTTACCATTTCAGTACATTTCACATACACGTTGTATAGAATTAAGGATGATTATATGATGTCATTGTTTTAGTTTATAAAAGAGGGATATGTTAGCCATGGTACATTCCTGACTTATTTGTCATCTAAGTTTCTGGTACCATTTAAGAAAACAGGTTGCTGTCCTTAGTTGACCTTTACGCTGAATAGTAATATACATAGAGTAAGGTTTATAAATGAAATATACAAGACTACATACAAATTAAGTATTGCGGTTTAAATACAAATACGGTAGTAGAGACGCTACACATACATAATTAATCACCTTATACTATTTCAAACCATATGAAATTATTTGATCATTTATAGAAAGCTCAATAAAAAAAAAAAGAATATTAGGTCATTAACATTGCATAATGAAAGGATATTAGAAACATATTTAACTATTGTTGTTTTAATTACATTTCTGCTGATTTCATAATATAGATGAATTGTATTTGCATTGCAAATTATTGCTATAAGTTCTTACTCTACTCCAATTGATTCTTATGTCAATAAAAATAAAATTATAAAGAATGTATGTCATCGTTACATGAATACATGCCAAAAACCCTATTAAGGGGAAGATTTTAATGTTTTTGGTTAGTGTCCCCAGAATAGAGGTACCCCTATTCAAGGGACACACCTATTAAGGGTTCTACTGTATACAGTAAAACAAAATCATATACACGAATATTAGGGATTTATTTAGATTCAAATTGGCTACATCCAATGTTTGTTTTTGATATTACCATACCGCCTTCAAATTCACAACAGGAAAGTTTAAAAGTTAACTGTAGGCCTACACTGTTATTATTAGGCTGGCTACCCCAGCGAGGATTTTTTCAAGGGCCATTCCATTCCACAGTATTTATTATTGTACGTAACTTTTGGTAATTTCTCAATCTAAATGTCTAAGTTTCATGGATAACATTAAAAATAAATCCAGCACTGTGGAATTAAACAGGTGCATGTTTACTTCTGGTAAACATTTTTTTTGTAAACTTTTTATTTTAGATTGGCAACATCCGAAATCAACTATTCATTTCACACCGGGAACGCCAAACTATTTTCAACCTATCGTCACGCATAAGTATGTTAAATGCATTTGAATTAAATCCGCATGAATTGAAAATGAATAAAATATTAAATTTTGTATGCATGATTAATTTTTTTTTTTGAGAATGTTAAACGATTAAATATTTCTGAAATTATTGAAAGAAATGAAATATGTTATGATGGATGTAACACATTTATAATAATGTTTGGCATTATTTTGCCGAATAAAATTAGATATAAATCTAATTAGCCTAAGGCTAAGTTAGAAATGATTAGTATAATAAAAGTTACGTCTAGGCCTAGGCCTATATGAATAAAGAAATAATTGATGTCCAAAATTATTACGCAAATAACGTTAGAAACAGATAAAAGGAATAAATCAATACCTACAGATGGCGATTCGTCGGACCTTTTCTTAGCTTCTTGGTCAACAAAATGAACTCCCCCTACGGCCTAGGCCAGCAGGCTGTATGCTCAGCTAGTTCTGTAGTACTAGAGGGTCTAGGCCTCTTTACCCTCTTTGTTCCTACAAAATACACTAAATACTAGGTTATTACTGTTATACCAGGGAGATACACTGGTATAGTAAACCACATTAACTGAATCAATAATTGAAACAAAACTCTTACCCATTGATACTGCTGAAATACTTCCAAGTCTATGTTTAAACAGCCTATCATCAAGAGCTGTAACTGCACCAATTAACTGATACAAATTCAAAAACCAGCATTCTAGGTCTTGAAGTGACCATGGTCAATCCGATTTAAGTAATTCGAGCTGAGTAGCCTGGACCATGGCTGAATGTTAGCAACAAAGATTGTATGCATGCACAGCACATTTTGGTGAACTGTGTCCTGTTGTTGAATTGCTTGAGATTGAATTACTTTTTTAAGAAAATGATTAAGTAAAAGAATTTGTGCTTGTATTCCTATTTCTCTCCTTTAGCCTCATAGGCCTCAATGAGCTAAAAACATCTGAAAAAATATATCCCAAATGTTTCATTCCTTATAGTACCCATAGGCCTATGTGATAACCCTATACTTTGCCCACATATAGGCTGACACAAACAGCTGTGGCGTAGGCCTATCTGGGTGTGGGGAGTAGGGGTTTCCAAGAGCATACGTCCCCCTCCACGGTTCAAACCTAAAAATCACGGTAAAGTAATTAAAAATCAGCTTATTTCGCGAGTGAGCGCCCCTTAAATGATCATCGAGCCCTTCCATTTCACCTTCGAGCCCCTTATACTTTGCCCACATATAGACTGACACAAACAACTGTGGCGTAGGCCTATCCGGATGCGGGGGTAGGGGTTTCCGAGAGCATACGTCCCCTCCCCCGGTTCATCCCTAAAAATCGCGCCCCTTAAATGATTATCGCGCCCTTCCATTTCACCTTCGAGCCCCTTATCAGCACCCCCATTCAAGACTTGTAGAAATGCCACTGGACACAGAATAACCCATGGTTCACCCATTTTTTTTTTCTCTTGTGGGCCTCAAATGGGATTACCTATAGGCCTCCATAGGCCTATTAAAAAAATATATTTTCCACTGCTTTTGCCTATTTTATTCATATATGATTTCTAATTTGCACACAGGGGCTGACCCCCAAAGAGCCCTTATGAATGTTCCCATTTCTTGCCCTCAAGGGCCCCAAATGTGTTAAACTATCTGGGCCTGCCCATTTTGAAAAAATATATATATATCTCAAAATGTTTGGCCCTGATATTGACCATATATTATAACTCCTTACTTTGCCACATGGGCTGACCCATGAATGGCCCAAATGGGTTCATCCATTTTTTTTCTTGTGGGCCCCTAATATGATTACCTATATAATAGGCTTGCCCATATTTAAAAAATATATTTCCCACCTGCCCATATTTATCCCATATATGATCTCCCATAATCTGTCCACAAGGGCTGACCCACAAAGAGCCCTTATGAATGTTCCCATTGCTTGCCCTCAAGGGCCCCAAACATGCTAAATCATATGGGCCTGCCACATTTTGAAAATATGTATCCCTAATGTTGTGGCCCTTACAGTGCCAATATGTGATTGCCCATCCTTCATCCACATTGGCTGTCGCAAAAACAGCCCTTATGGGTCTGCCCAGATTTTTTCTTTTGTGGGCCCAAGTGCGCTTACCCATATGGGCATGCCCACACTTTTTAAATAACGTTCCCATATGTGTTTGCCCACCTAGTACCCATTAGTGACTGCCCATACTTTTCCCACATGGGCTGACCCATAAACTTTGTAAATGGGTATGCCCATATTTTCCCCTTGTGGGCTCCAAATGTGCAAATGTACTAGGGATTGCCCTATTCTTTCCCTCATGGGTGCCAAATGCCCTGACCCACATGTTACCTATATTGGTTTCTCGATCTATTACCCTTACGGGACCCTTAGAATTAAATTCCATATGGTGTAGCCCATACAGGCCCCAAAAGGGTTAAGTGTGGTATGGGCCTGCACACATGGCCCGGATATTTCACATAAGGGCCCCATAAACTTTGCTACCTGGGGACCTTTTGAGATCTTCAACTTAAAAAGCTACATATAACCGGGGTGATGAATTATATGGATTATAATTATTATTAAAATCACAACATTAGCCTGTTACCAGTATTCCGATTTGTTTTATAATTGTCGTGAACTGCATAAATATTTCAAAGTAGGGCCTAACATGCAACTTGTTTATTTTGTTTTGTATATGTTATTTCTTATGTTAGGCATGAATAAAAGGAACAATTAAAAAAAATGTTATACGACTAATTGTGAATGTGTATTGGTCGAATAAATATACGAAATGAATGAATGCATGAAATTTCGGGGACTTCGCCTCCTGGACCACTTTCGAGGCATTTTAAGCGACGTTCGACCACGCCCGCTTTGTTCTCGTCGGGGTGACTTTCCCCCTCGTCGGGGACATCGGCTCGCCGTCGGGGACCGCAGACCACCCCCCTCCCCCACTCCACTCCCGTCGAGCAAATCCTGGCGCCACACCTAGACGTTTATCTTTTCCCCCATAACCTGCGCCCATGGGTGCGTGAGAGTACACCATTTCAGCCCCATCATGGCGAAAATGTTGAGAATATGGACCTCTGGGTGCCCGGAAATAGCACTCTCATGTACCTTTAAAATCTCACCAATCATTCATAGGGGATGCGATCGCACCCTCTGCTCCACCCCCCCCCCCGCATCCGACCCTGATGGCATTACTCAAAGTGCACATTAAATACTGATGTTAATTAACAATGCTTGTAAGACTATGAAAAAAAAATCAATTTACATGTGATGGAGAAGATATAATTTTTTAACTTGTTTAAAACATACTGACAAAAGATGAGGATTTGAATTAAAGAGGAAGAGCATTCCATAATATAATAGGGTGGCACATGAACGCTTGTTAGATGATCTAAGCAGGGGAGGAGTAGATTTATATTGGAGGGAATTAGAGATGTAGTTTGGAGCAAGACCATTGAGAATGCAGAAAATGCAGAATAAAATATTTTTGACATTGTTTACCTGTCTCTGCTTTGACATAAGCAATACATAAAATGCTAATTTAGAAAATTGTATTACTGAAGGTGACAGAATATCCAAGTTTTATGAGGTTAGAATTGTATATATGAATTTAAAAATGTCCAAGCATAATAGGAATTTTAGCATAATTAATATGAATTAGAAATATTGCTTTGATCCTGTACCTGTAGGCCCTAATTAAAAGGCACCCACTGAACGACAAATTTACAACATTAAAATGGGAAAAAATACAACTAACGCGAAGAAATTCAACAGAAATGCAACCTATTCTTTGTTGCTTGTTTTATTTAGTATTTTATACTTCACATGAATATTAATTTAAATTAAGATAGCAAACATAGAAAACCAACAAAAGTTAACTGATTCCTCCAGATTTCAGCTAATGCAACTTATTTCTAAATAATTTACAACAATATACCTGCAATACAACATTGCCGAAAACATCACCAGGATGAAAATACAAACAATAACTACCACTATTACTAGGTAACCGGGTACAGATGATGTGTTGTTAATGCCTTCAAAGAGAAAACACAATAATAGCTATTAAACACTTACACTTTTGTTAAAGCACTGGATCAAGTGTTTATTATTACACTTCATTTTAATTAAACGTATAGTTTCCTTTGACCTACTCTCAGTAGTAGACTTTTAAATTAGTTTAGTTTTTGTAAATTATGATCACAATCTTCCTATGATTAACATTATCTTACTCGTCACCAACATTACCGTAAGGACAATAACTATGACCATCATCATGATCATCATTGTTATCATCATCACGACAATAAAGTTTAAGATTTGGGTTTACAGGAAAAATGGCTGTAGTAAGTTTTTGTAAAAATATTTTCTCACCTATTAGAGTAATACATGAGGATAGAGACAACCAAATAATAATTATTATCAGAGTAATAGCAATGGAAATTTTAAGCTATAAAAAAGGCAAACTTACCAATGACATTAACAACGAACATACATTTGCCTTCATTACCAGCCATATCATAGGCATTACAAGTGACATTAGTTGAACCAACATAAAATGATGAGCCAGAGGACGGACTACAAGACGCTGACAGACCAGAATCTACGTTGTCACCGACTACTGGGCCCGTCCATGTAAGTGTAGCTTGGTTTGATTCTGTAGTTTCATCAACATTAGCAGGACACACTAAAGTAGGACTCTTATGATCTTCTAAAATTTCGGATGATAAGAAAAATGGATGTAATAAATTATATGAAAAAAAAATATATATTCTCATAAAAACACATTCTTACCCAAAATAGTAATATATTAAGACAACTAAATAATAATAATGTTATAATAACAATTATTATTATAAGTCAATGGTGACGTCATCACTTTCATGTGCACAAAATTTTCATATTCCCGACTGATCACCAATAAGTATTTAGAATAGTTGCGTATCCTACACTAGTGGAAATGTTATACGAAGGTTAGATTAGTGCATGGAAACATTCTGAGGGCCTACAATCAGTGGCGGCTCAAGAATTTATGGGGTGGTGGGCTAAGATGTCCGACTTGGGGAGCTAAGTATTTATGTATGTAACTATAGCCGAAGGCCCGAGCTGGGGGGTGGGTATGGGAGGGAGATGTCTCCTCCTCCCAAAACGAAATTTGTTTAAAAAAAATAGGACTTCTAGACTAGTACATGGCCGGAAATGGCTGGGATGGGAAAATTAGGCCTATTTTTTTTTCGACTGCCCGACGAGCTTTGGCCGATGGGGGCGGGGGGAAGGGTTGACTAGACCGATGGGGGCGTCAACCCCTGCCCCCCCCCCCGCTGGCGCCGCCACTTCCTACAAGGCCTGAAGGACTTCTTTAATGCATTAATTTAACCAGGTTAGAAATATAAATGTTTTCAAGCATCTATGAGAATGTATAGTAATCACATTTTGGTCTGTGTAGGCTGAAAATAAAATTATTTCATCTAGGCTCACAAATGAACCTAGGCTAGGCTAGACCAGGGTCTACTGCCAACATCTAAATTTGTTCCCGTAATCTTTGAAATAGGTCTAAATAGGACTCAAATATTTCTATTAAATGTTTTATGAATGTTATCTTTTTCAATGACCACTTGTTAACAAACGACGATTGGGCGGGTATCTGCCCGGCCTCTCTTTCCGCAGGCGCGCGTCTTAATGCTGGGTTAAAAACAATAGTCTAGAATTCATTTTCTTACGCACAAGAACCTAAAAAAGATCAAGCAAACCGTTGTACGGTTGGGGATAGGAAAATAACATTTTGAGTTGCAGTTCGACATAGTGCCAAAAACATTTTGCGTCTCGTGTGCAAAAAAGCTCAAAGCTGGTGATTTTACCAAGCAGGGACGTAGCCAGGATTTTGAAAGGGGTGGGGGGGGGGAGCCGTTATGCGAATTACGTATGACCCC
>NW_022723469.1:343560-366520 GCF_011630105.1 Anneissia japonica
TAGGCCTACTACTACTATTGCACAACAAAGTATGATATTTGGTTTTTTAGCATCCACTATTCTTGTACATAAATCTTCAATTTCCAACGTACGCTTATAATAGCAACTCGGACGTTGTTACCGGTGGTTTTTACAAACACCGAACGTCGAACTTAGGTCATGTTTATGCATATTCATATTTAACAGCTCACTAAACTGACCTTAAATAGCGCCCTCTTTAATTTCTGCCCTAATTGTATGGGAATGCAGCAGATCCTGGATCCCCCCTGTGATCAGCGATGTTACTGACTATAGCCTAAGCCTAGGCCTAGGCGGAGAAAAATAAATCCACTGTGGTTGCAAATCAAATTAAGTACCAAATTTGACAATGACTATCACGCATAATTATTAAATAGTACGTAATATTACTTTTACATTGGATTTTCGTTGTTCTCTGCACATATTTCGATGCAAAACGATGCCTCGCATGAATCGTTGTTATGCCTCGCACTTTTGGGAATGGTAAAACGATGCCTCGCATGAATCGTCGTTTTGCCTCGCTGCCTCGCATGCCTCGCTGCCTCGCACTTTAGTACTACCCGCATTAATTTAACCGCGTTAGAAATATAAATGTTTTCAAGCATTTATGAGAATGTACAGTAATCACATTTTGGTCGGTGTAGGCTGAAAATAAAATGATTTCATCCAGGCTCACGAATGAACCTAGGCTAGGCTAGACCCGGGTCTACTGCCAACATCTAAATTTGTTCCCGTAATCTTTGAAATAGGTCTAAATAGGACTCAAATATTCTATTAAATGTTCAGTTTCTTTATGTTTATTAGGGTCAGTTAATTCAAGATTTTCATAATTTTTCATACATAATATTGAATTTAAAACGGCTGTCGTCAGGTTTTAATATACCTTGTTTTAGGAATGTTATCTTTTTCAATGACCACTTGTTAACTAACGACGATTGGGCGGGTATCTGCCCGGCCTCTCTTTCCGCAGGCGCGCGTCATAGTGCTGGGTTAAAAACAATAGCATAGAATTCATTTTCTTATGCACAAGAACCTGAAAAAGATCAAGCAAACCGTTGCACGGTTGGGGATAGGAAAATAACATTTTGAGTTGCAGTTCGACATAGTGCAAAAAATGTTTGCGTCTCGTGTGTAAAAAGCTCAAAGCTGGTGATTTTACCAAGTCAATTCAACAACAGAACGCACATTTGCTACAGTACTTAGGGGGGGGGGGCAAGAATATTGCACCTAGATGCCAGCAAATCTTGCACCGTCTCATACTTTACAAATTCTTTTCCTTATGTTTTAATTTGACAATTAGAAGTTCAATAAAATTCATCAAAAATACTTTAATCTTACCACCTTATAGGCCTACCTCCCGAAAAAATCAATGCCTTTTTTCTTCTATAATAAAGAAATATTTTCTGTGTATAGGCCTATACAAAAAAAAAAATAAATAAAGACAACTGCCCTGTCATTTTTTACGTGATTTCAATTCATGTAAGATATTTCCCGCCACCACGACCACCCCCTATCTTCCTTAACTTTAGAAAAGTATACACAGTTGAATAAAAACGAACGAGTTGTTCTCGTTTATACAGTACAAATTACAGTAGGCCTACAATATAATAATTTTAATAATTCATTGGGAGAAGCTTTAAAAATGGACTTTTAAAAGAAGTTGTATGTATATACTAATATTTTGCGAATCTTGGTATTTTTAAAGCAATCTTGCGATTTTTTTTTACACTCAATTTGGGAATTTTTATTTTTTCCAGTGGTCACACTGCTATTATTAATCATTCCAATACGCGCAGTAATCATTGTTGTACAACCAGCCACCCCAGCCAGCATGCAGTTTGATTTGAATACCGCTTTAAAACCAGCAGTTTGATTAAATAGCTATAGAAAAGGGGATGGACGTCACAAATGACAGGCCCGGGATTTATCAATCTCAGCTTAGCAAAGGTCTTAAGTCAAAAAAGTTAAGATGTTATTATGTAAAACAAATTATTGTGTCTGTGAATACCAAATTTACGTCATAACCGTTTTTTTTTTGGTTTTTTTTTTCTATTATAATTATTATACTGCATGTTTATATATCTAGGATTATTTTTAGAATTATTGCTTAAAATGCTATTAGGCCTACGCTACTCTATAAAATTACATACTTACCAATGACATAAACTCTAAACGTGCAGTTTGCTTCATTACCAGCGACATCAATAGCAAAACAAGTAACTTTAGTTGAACCAACATTAAATGATGTACCAGAAGGTGGAGTACAAGTAGTTAAAAGACCAGTATCAACATTGTCATTAACTGTTGGTTTACTCCAAGTCGCTAGGCTTTGAGTTATGATTGTACCCAATACAATATCATCAGGGCATACCATATTGGGTTTCTCATTGTCTAATGAAAAAAATATAGAAATGGTAGAAATGTATATAATATATAATCTGGTGGAGGGCTCTTCCTATCCCTTATGCATAGTTACCATAGAATTGTATACAGTGTTATCACATTTTTGTCACTTGTATTGTCATATATTATGTTGTGCGGATATTGGCCAATGATGGTAGTTGCAGCAATAAAAGAAATTGAATTGAATTGAAAACCTCGATTATTACATTTTGTAAAATTGAGATTTCGTAGAGACCACCCGTACTTTATACTAACTAAATAATGTATATTTTGAAATTGTATTTAAATAAAATCTAACAAACAAATTTGACCTTTACCCATTGAATTTCATTTTTTATCTCTGTACTTCCATATAGGATTCAAATCCATACCGTTACCTGCATCCTAATTTCTAATTCAATTCTATTCATGCTGCTGTTTCCGTCATTTAATAATAACACATCATAAAGCAACATATGTTTATTTAAATTCATGTTCGTTTCATATCATTCTATTTGCTTTGCAAATTATTGTTAAAAATGAGTTTAATTATATAATTTCGTCTTAGATTAATTAAAATATATTTATAAGTAATATATGTCCTTGTGCCAAAACCCTGCCAAGAGGACAGTTTCACGTTTTCGATTGGTGTTCTCTAAATAGGCGTATCACTATTCAGGGGACACCTCTGTTAAGGTGACACTTTTTTGGTCCCGAATGTGTCCAGTTAATAGAGGGTCTATTGCCTCATTCATCTATCTTATTAATAACATATACCACAATTACTATGACAATAAATCGTTTATTATCACAACATACATTAGTTTGACAACCTAGCATTTCCTTGGGATATTTTAAACAAGTAGTTATTGTAATTGGTCATATAGATTTACCTACAACATTTACAGTAAAATTGCAGGACCCAATATTATTATTCCTGTCAGTTGAAGTGCAAGTAACAGTAGTGGTACCAACATAAAATGATGATTGAGAAGATGGAGTACAAGTAGCTATCAAGTCAGTGTCAATATTGTCAGTTACTGTCACTATCCAACCGACAGTTTCTGATGGTTCACCTGGATCTGTGCCTACAGTAACATCAGCTGGACAGGTCACGACTGGTTCTTCGGGTACAAGTTCTATTGTTAAATAAAATAAAATTTCAACTGTAAGCCTATAGTATAGTACTTGTAATAATATTCTATTTTAGTAATAGGCCTAATATTACCATGTGTCACGAATTGTCACAATTCACGTCACAATACACCATTGTAACGTTACCGGTACTATATTTTGGTGATGAAAAAATTATAAGTCAATATAAGGTACATTCTAAAGTGTTGTGTTTGTCTCCCTCTTGTCTGAGTTGGAAAATTATTAGCGTCTGTTAAATTGTGTACTCATAAAAATATAAACAAACACCAACATAACATTCAAACAACTGAACGGTACTTTTATAATGCTTTTCAGGTATAACGCAAACATATATTTAAAATACACAGGTATCATTGTACTGTCGGTTGACCAGAGAAACTGCTTGATTATTAATCACAGTATATGCGACAGTATATAACGCTTAATAAATGTAAAATATATAGAAACTCAACGAAATTGCCAATACTAAATGAAGAAAAACAAAAACAATTTAGGTTAAATGCATAACAAAACATTAATTTAAATAAAATAGAAAGAAAAGAAATATATAATAAATTTTATATGAAGTGCCGATAAAATTGGTGGTATATGAAACAATCTAGATTAGCAGTGAAAATAATATTAACATTCCAAAATCAATTAAAATAAAACTTAACGATCTCTCACACGCAGTTGCTTTGTAGTCAACTACTGAAAAGTTGGTGCCCAGATATTCGCACGGAGAAAGTCACTAAAGCAGTAAGTAAAGAAGCTGAGCAAACGTATTTTCTAAACTTGTTATCACATAATCTGAAACAGCTTTAACAACATTTACCCTGTTTTTTTCCTCATGATTGGCCGTGTACACACAATTACTTGGTATTATGTAATGTAAAGAACGTTCCTAGTTCGAATCATGATCGTGACAATGCAGTTTTTGTTTTCTCACTCGCAGATTCCTCCTCTTGACCGTTTACTATTTATATGTATCATAAAACATTGTCCTTCGTATCAAATATAAATGAAAAAATAATATTCGTTAGGATGGTCCATAAGCCATAAAAAAACTTCACTAACATGACGTTTTGATTATCATTGGTGATCATTTTCAAAGTGGTGTTAAAGGAAAAATCAAAGGTCCTATATTATGTCAATCAAAATATTATAAAATAACAATTTTATACTACTAACACGAATCTTCAAATTTTTGAACGAGAAGTTGTCACACTACAAAAGCAAAACGTGCAATAATTCATTATTCAAATAACGTTGGTACAGTGGTGACGGGTAGCAGCGTAATAGTAGGTATAGTCTAGTGAATGCACAATTTTGTAAGCAATGCTGATACAAAGGCTTATATAGAAATACCAGAATCATAATTTGATCATGTTAACCCCTAAAATATAAGTTAATTAAGTTTTAAAAATACGTGACGAATAAGGAATGTCTACAGCTTTCACAACTTTTAACATGTACTCTAGTTTTTATTATATTATTTATCCTAAATACTTGTCAACAGTAAAAACAAAATATTATTGAAGGTTTGCATGGCGAATATCGATAACAAAATTATAAAACTTCCGGTACACCATTTGTAATAATATGGTTTTCGAGGTAAAACCACTGTTGGTTGTCTCGACGTTTCTTGAGATTGCTCTGACAGTCATCAGAAAAAGGTTAACAGATGACTTCTGGTCTTAAATAGGAGATGGCAATCGTCTGTGATTCATTGCTTTCTTTTGAAACAAAGAAGATGTGAAGAGTGGTTGAAGAGTGTGTACCCTGTACATATCTTCGTATAAACAAAAACATAATTGGCTCGCAACTATATTTAAAAAGGCCTGTCTTAATTTCCAAAGGTCTTTCTAATTAGACGTAGAAAAAAGACGTAGAACAATTCAATATTATATCTTAGAATATAATCTTGTATATATTACACAGCTTATTGAGCTTCTCATAAATCATTTAACTAATATAATAGAAACAACCTCACAAAAGGCCGTCGATTTATGTATTCAGACAACAGCGCAGTAAGACGACAAAGCAAAGTTTAACTAATACAACTAACAATTTCAACTTTGTCTTGAATTTTGAATTTTATTCGGAAACAGTTGTGGTTCAGTGAGACATTATGTAGTGCATCTAAATTACAAATAAAAGAACAAGCTTCAAGATACAAAATAATTATATAAAAATTCGAAACGAATAAACAGTGAATGTTTATCTGTTCATGCCTACTCTGTGTGAAACCATAATAATTCAATCGTGTCTAAGAACATAACAATCCACCTATACGAATATATGCAGGCCTATTATGATTAATTACTCAAGAGAACCAATGCTTCGGTGGTAGCCTAATGTTAAGAATGCCTTACATTGCATGGGTGCTCAATATGGTATAGTGCACTGCAGTCCATCTAGATGTGTATAAGAGACAGGTATAGTACTTGTAATAATATTCTATTTTAGTAATAGGCCTAATATTACCATGTGTCACGAATTGTCACAATTCACGTCACAATACACCATTGTAACGTTACCGGTACTATATTTTGGTGATGAAAAAATTATAAGTCAATATAAGGTACATTCTAAAGTGTTGTGTTTGTCTCCCTCTTGTCTGAGTTGGAAAATTATTAGCGTCTGTTAAATTGTGTACTCATAAAAATATAAACAAACACCAACATAACATTCAAACAACTGAACGGTACTTTTATAATGCTTTTCAGGTATAACGCAAACATATATTTAAAATACACAGGTATCATTGTACTGTCGGTTGACCAGAGAAACTGCTTGATTATTAATCACAGTATATGCGACAGTATATAACGCTTAATAAATGTAAAATATATAGAAACTCAACGAAATTGCCAATACTAAATGAAGAAAAACAAAAACAATTTAGGTTAAATGCATAACAAAACATTACATACGCAATTTAGCACAATAATGATGCTAATTTATGATTATCTTATCCTAACTTTACATATTTACCTGTAACCGACAAACAGAAACCTGAAGGACAAAATTTATAAAAGTTACAATTCAATGTAGAATTTACTGCTGCTGCCTTATTTACTAAACGATATATACTGGGCTATACCGGGCTGTTTAATTGTGTACTCCCAATGAACAACGCAAAATAGCTTACCTTCAGGCTGTGCAAAGCAAATAAGGTATTTTCCAAATAAAATCAACAGCCAAAGCACTATTCTTCCATAGAACATCTTCATATCAAATTCTTCGAAAGTTAATCAAACTGGTTTCAGGCTAGCTACATTCTCCTTTTATCGAAATAGTGGTCGGTATGCTGTTTTGAGTCAAGCCTTTTTTGTCATACATCAAAGGGTAGTTCCTAAATCCATTATGTCTATAATTGTTGACGTCATTAAACATTCCTGTCCAACTTAACGAAAGCCCCAGGGCGGATCCAATATAGGGAACGGAAGGCAGGTTTGAATGAACACAATTCGTTGATGAAGCTGACATATTCTGCATTTCATTTCACTTTTATTCGATTTGCTTTGAATCGCCATGTATATTATAACATCATGAATTAGTTTCTACGCATGTGCTAGAATTTTGGGTCATAAACGCGATCAAGTTTGTGAAAAGCGTGTCGCGGGTGCCTGTTTTTTTTTTCCGATGGTGGTATACGTGGGGTGCCATACGCAGCAAAAGTCTATGTTAAAATCAAAATGTAATTGCAAAAATCAATATGTAATTTATCAAAACATAGGTCTAATTTATCAAAACGTAGATCTACTTGCCCTAAACGAAGTTCTATTGTTTCAAAACGTAGTTCAAATCTGTCTGGTCAAGCCCACCCATCGGCCAAAGCTTGTCGGTAGTCGTAAAAAAAAAAAAAATAGGCCTAGTTTTCCCATCCCACTACGTAGAGACTACTGCCTACGCCAAGCCAAATCTGTCTCAGCAACAGTGGAGGCTCTAGGATATATTTTCTGGGGGAGGCTAAGTTGTCCGACAGGGGGACTTGAGCTCGTAGGCTCTAGCTGGAGGAAGGGGTTGAGAGGAGGTTCCCCCTCCTAACTGATATTTTTTTTAAAGAATCAACCTATGGATGGCCAATAATGGCACTCTCAGACTGTGACAGACATGTGTTGGCTTGGTGTGGGTTTTTTTTTTTATGTTTTATGGTCTGACTGCCCGACGAGCTCTGTCCGGCGGGTCTCTTATACACATCTAGATGTGTATAAGAGACAGCCTTCCAGTTGAATCTGTCGCAATCGCTTTGTATGGGTCTGTCTGATCAGTCAAGCAGAACATAACAATGGTGAATCGAGTTTAATTTAACGTCTTAATGCTTTTATGGATACATTAAAATAGTGTTACAGTTGAAATTAAGTACAATGAAATGCGTAATATAATATATAGTAACAACTAACAATTTTATATTAATTATCAACTTGTATTTTTCAAGGCTGACAGTGCCATTTCCGGCCATCTAGAAGTCCCAATAAAAAATATCGTTTTGGGAGGAGGGCACACCCCCCACCCCATACCAACCCCTGGCTCAGGCTTTCGGCTCTCAGATAACGGTGCTCGCTATAGTTACTCCCACAAATACTTATACCCTATTGTTATGTCCACACCAAGTGGGACATCTTAGCCCCCACCCCATAAATTATATCTTAGAGCCGGCCCTGCTTTGAACAGGTCATTCCATTCATAGGAAAAGCCTTTTGGTGGAGAATGTATACCTTTTTAGCAAGGTTTGCCTACCTCGAAATTAACTCCGGCTATATAAATTTAGTTAGAAAATTGAAAAAGTTATTATTGTTAATGATCAAGGATTAATAATAAGGTTTATGTCCATTTTATTGATCTAATCTACATAAATTTACTTTCAGAGTTTACATTTGCTAATGAAATTATTTAGATATTTATTTGAAAAATACATTATATAAAAATATGTAATCGTTAATAATATTTGATAATATTTAAATAAAGCAATAAGATTGAATTATGTTAAATACAGACACAATGTATACACAGGCCTAGTTGAGAGTCCAGTTAAAATGATATACTTATTTATATATTTATATAGGGCTAAATACTATGCGTAAATATGTATTTAGTTATTAAATTAAATTTAAAAAAACGTGAAAAAAAAAAAACCGGAAGAAGCATAGGAAGTAAGAAGAACAGGAAAGAAATTTAAAGCGACTGAAAATATTTACCGAAAATAAACAATAATAATCATTTTGTCATTATTTTGTGAAAATTTGTTAGCACTAATCGTCAGAGGTCAAGTTGCCGACAGCGTACATGTTTCATATAGACCTATTCGACATCGAACACAATGTCGAGTATAAAACATGTAGGCTCCCGGCACCTTGACTTTTGACGATTAGTGTTAACAAATTTTCACAAAATAATGACAAAATTATTATTATTGTTTATTTTCGGTAAATATTTTGAGCCGCTTCAAATTTCTTTTCTTTTCTTCTTTCTACCTTCCTATGTTTCTTCCGTTTTTTCGTTAAATTTAATTTAATATACTAATTACATATTTACGCATAATATTTATTATATGATTTCGAGTATTATTTACATATTTTAACTGGACTCTAGTACATAAGCCTGAGTATACATTGTGTCTTTATTTAACATAATTCAATCTTATTGCTTTATTCAAATATCAAATATTATTAAACTTTAACAATTACATTATTTCATATAATATATTTTTCAAATAAATATCTAAACAATTTTCATTAATGAAATATAAACTCTAAAAGTAAATTTACGTTGATATGATAAATAAAAATAACTGTTTCAATATGCTAATCAATTTTCAAACTAGGCAAACCTTGCTAAAAAGTTACACTTTCTCCATCAAAAGGCTTTTTCTATGAATGGAATGACGTTCGAAGCACGAACTCCTGTAGACCAAACCCAGTACCGTCACGATTTTTAATCGTGCGGGAAAATTTGATTTTTTCCCCCTTTATATAGAGGCATGAAGAATGAGATAAAATTGCTGATCTTTTCAAGAGGAAAAAAACCTTGTATTTCTAAGAACTTAAAGGTCATTAAAAAAACTCTAGAAGTCGGGAAAGCTCATTTCCGGCCTAGGATTCATAAATTTTCCATTTTCAACCACCCTCTTTCAAATCCTGGATCTGCCCCTGATTATAATGTGGGTGCTAATACCGTTATCACAGACAGTGCCTGGGTCACTAACAGTTGGATGGATCTTATTAACAGGTCCATGGATGGATGATTTTTTTTTCTCATTTATCATCATAAATCCGGGATTTTAAGGTATATCAAGATGGATGTTTCCTCATCATTACCTAACTCTCATTTGCTTGTGAAAGTATTTGAAGTTCGTGTGGAAAAATACTAAACAAAGTACAATACTTTGAAAGTTACTTTGGTGTTTCCGACTATTTTTTGACTACTGTTTTATACATTAATTTGTTTGACTGAAGAGAAAACGTTATATTTACATACCGGACTGAGGAAGGGCTGGGAACATAGTCATAGTCAAAACAAACACATCATTAACTATATGTTCTCAATTAATAGGAATTACATATATCGAATACCAATGCATGGATGGATGATTATACTCCCATCATCCTTTTTCTTTTATCAAATTCGAAGTACTATTGTGATTCAAAGTAAATTTTCCAAAAGCCCACAATACATAGCATATTTTCCAATAATGTTATTTTTAAAAAGTCTTGCCTTTATATTTCGTTGAAAAACGGATATAATAATTTGACTTTATGCACTCTTTTTCAAATACAGGTCTTAAATTTCTGTATTTATATGCTGCCATCATTCGGCGCAACTCATGCATCCCAAAGATCTTATAAACACAAGATAGCGTTCTCCGCGATTTACGCGTGCAAATTCTGTAATAAGGCATGAATGGCGCCCTCTTGCTAAATTGGAAACTTTTGACCCTTGACCGCTCTGACCATACCGTACACCGCGCATAGAGGTATAATAAGAATACTAGAGCGCTAACCGCAATGTATTCGATGTTCGAAATACGCAGAACTGTGTGTGTGTGCTATCCAAGGTGGCTACCATAGATTTAGCCAATCAAATTTCGCTAAGCGCCATCGTTTGCAAATACTCAGAAAGTTCAGTACAGCTAGTTACCTGTATGTTTGAAACTCGAGCGTTGCGGTGTTTGGGTGTAATGTATACGATTTTAATTTTCATTCCTTGGTACTTTATTTTTGAATAAGATGCTTCACCTGGCCTCGTTTTGGCTACAATAGTTTAATAATTTGTTATTACCATTACTCATTATCATTAATGAAATAATAGTCAGTCAGAGGGCTTATTAATATGTAATAATATGTAAGTCTGAAGGTGGCGCTTTACTACGACGGCCATCTTGGATGGTACACATACATAACTCTGCATTGCTGCGCCATCTTGTCAGCACTCTAGTTGTTTAATAGCTCTATGACACTGCGCGACTTTACCTTGGGTATCAATCCTGTAAACAGCAGAACAGGAACCATCTCAGATCCATGTCAACAGATAGGACGCCCTATTCCAAAACTGATTACTTTATCTTTTGGTATAATAGCGCATGAATGGCGCCCTCTTGCTAAATTGGAAACTTTTGAACCTTGACCGATGCTTCTATTTGTTACGCGTAAATCGCGGAATTCGCTATCTTGAGTGTTTATAAGATCTTTAATGCATCCTTAACAGACGCTAGGGGCGTTTTCCCCAAACAGCGGATCGGGCGTCCCTCTGACTCGTGTGTATTAAGACTCTCTTCTGTTATATACTCTTTTTTATCACACATAGACCTGTGCTAAATGCGTGAGAAATTTATGATCACACATGTGTTTCTGCAAAATGCGTGTTTCAATAAATATCGCTTGAAATGCGGGACCATGCCCGTACGATGAGAGACGGTTGGTAACTATGTAGATACAGTGAGCTACACTCAGAAAAAGCCACACTCTTTCTTGAAAACAATGCTAGAGTAGTGGTACCTAAGTGGTGTTTCTATAAACAGAAAAAAGTTTTCTAAAACTTGACCGAAAATAATTTTATTTTTAGCAATGTTGCGCGGGCCCGACCAAATCTTTGGCGGGCCGGAGATGGCCCACGGGCTGGGGAATAAACACAGCGGCCTTAGAATGGCCTAGCCCTAGCCCAGGTCTCCTATAAAATGGTCTCCCATCTGTTGTTGGTTGCCTCGGTAGGCTGATATAATAGCAATAAGAAAATGAAAATGTCATTATAAAAAGGACTAAGATAGTCTCCTTGTCCGGTCATAATGCCCTAGTCTAAAATTAAAGTAGAATGGCTAGCCTTGCGACGCAAACAACTCCAGCGCATGCGTACAAACTACATAAATTCTGGCACGGAGGCTTTGGGTTGGTACGGCAGGTTCATGAAAGGGCCAAATGCGGAGGGGTGAGGTGTTTGAGCACTCATTTCAGATGTTGAAAAATTGAAGGCGTTACTGATTGGCAAGAATGCTACAGTTTCGTTGTAGCAAATTGGTATCATATTTTGTTGAAATCACGTATAGGCCTATCAACGTCTACTAACATGAGTAAAAATATATTTGAAATACGCACGAACGTGAAAACGTCGGAGCTTAGAACGTACAACCGGTTCGTCTGCGTACCCTTACAAGGAACCGTACACTGCTACAACTGCTAATTACTTATCTATTTCTAAAAATGTTGTGCCCATCCTCTCCCCTTCCTCCCGGGACCCGCCCGTATGACTCAGATAAGGGTAACTATATGTTAGCCTTGAGTTAGTTTGTTATTTCAAACACGTACTGAACTTTAAATTTACAAATAAACAATATTTATAATAAACAAGTTTAAACCACGACATGTTTCAATGGTTTAACCATCATCAAGTGAGAGTATTACTGCTAAACACTCTTATCTTATATAAAGCTCAGGAGTAATGAAAGAAGAAAGTGATGCAGTTTGGACTAACTGGACGACAAAATTAATGAGGCAGCTAAAGTGTTAAGGTAATATTAAAAATTTTCAGCCGCTTGTTTAAGTTAGTCTGTTATTAACTAATGTATAGGGCCTCCTTGATTTTAAGCTGAAATTACTGCTGGCAGATAAGAGTCTAAATCACTGAAACAATTGACGCCTGATAAATCACGGCAGTGTTTAGAGACATAACAAGATGTTGGTAAATATGTGAATATTTATCCTCTTTTACTCGTGTTGTTAGATGCCTCTTGGTTTCACAAATAAAAACGGATTTACACACTGCACAATTAAATTTATAAACAACACGAATTCGGAGATTTGTCGGGACACGATCGTTCCCACATTAAAACAGTTAGGCCTACATAGTTTAAAAGACTTGAAAAATTGTTTAAATAATTTGTTAACTTTATGTCGCGTATAATTAGTAAAAGAAAGATAAGCTATTTTATAAAAATAAAGCTTGTAACGGATCATGAACAGGTTTCGTCATAAGAATGATGTTATCACTCAGATAATTCTAAATGGTTTTATTAATTAACGATGTCGGAAAACAACAAATATTTAATCTTTTAAGGGCGCACAGTACATTTAAAATACTGGATCTAAAAAGAGATGATAACACAAAGATACCGGGAAACCATGCAAACCAATTAAATTTAATGAACTTTAGTTATTGTGGTAAGCGTGAAGTTTTGTATTAATGAAATAGTAATTATGCAAATAATCAATTAGCATATTCACGCACGGTCATAAAAACTATATATAGTTCGGTATACAGGGAGGGCGAAGGTATGCGAAAATTTGGCCTTATGTCATATTGTACAATTGATATGCTATCCCATTGTTTTATTTCATTTTTTTTTCATTATTTATTCGGTCAAGAATGCAAAAATGGGGAGACCAGGGCCAACTAAAGTGAACTGAATCACTGTAGCAGTGCTCGTTGTGATATACAGTTACCAATCACTTAGTTGCAAATTATGGGTTCTTTAGAATCTTTAAACTGATTGAATAAGAATTGGATTCTAGCTCTGTACGAGTTGTGTAAACTTATTTGCAACTTAAACATTAATGGTTTTTTTATTTTGGAAGCTGATAAAATTTGAATGAGATGTTGATTTCGGCTCTATAAATGGAATGTGTAACCCAATTTGCTACGTAATTTACTGTTTTTCCAAATCTAGAAACTGATAAAATTTAAACGAGCATTGGCATTTTAGCTCAATTTAGACCAGAATAATAAATTAATATCAAAATAATTATTACTATTTGTTTCAGACTTATTTGCACATGACATCTTTTCGACTACCATGTTAAACAATTTTAACTTTTCATGTACTGTACCAGAAACAGTATACGGGTAGTAAAAAAATAATAATTGAACTTTCTACATGTAAATTATGATCTATATTTCAATGTTTATATGTAAAAGTGAGCATGAATTATAAAACGTTTGTTTTACATTTAAACACAGAAAATACAATTATGCGAGAATAATTGATAGGTAGATAAAATGTACACACCGATGTTTTAATTTTACTAAATGTTATGTAATAGAGTTATAGCCTCTAAGGTCATAATACTAATCCAATTATATGAAAGGGTAAATTTATGTTGAGTTAACAGGAGAATGCAGGTCAATTTCTTAGTCAGACGATTCTTGCAAAAAGGAGGAAATTAACATGAGATATTTACTATCAAAAGAGAAAAAAAACAACATTCATTATCCATTATTATTTTTAATGCCCTTAAAGTCGGGATCAAATACTGTAAAAATGTAGTAGGTAAGACTTGAATACGAAAAATTAAAATCAAGAATTTCAAAGAACATACTCTAGCATTATGCCTGTTATAGGTGATTACATTATTTTCGTTTGATTTTACTCACTCATTTCGTACATCAAACAGCAATAAATAAATTGCCTACTTTTCAGAGGCGCTAATCACTTTGACTACCATACAAGTAGGCATGACTAATAAGCACTAAGCTAAGAATTTTACATTAACCAGTTAGGTGCACACAAGGTCTTAGGTAAAAGTCGGTACGTATTTATAACGTAACGTAATTTCTGACAAATCAAAGTTCAAAGCTATTTTGTGTTAATGTTATATTTTCTGAGACCAACCATTGTTCACCGTCTGTGTTTGCTGGTAAGGCATATTTTAGAAAAATAGTCGAGTTGCAATGAAGATCTAATTTGAAAGAGAAGCATGATTACATGTCCTGCAAATTGAACTCCGTGGCCCTTCAATGTTCGCTGGCTCAAAGTAATCTTAATACAATACTAGGAGAATAAATTATTTAAAAACATGACAGTGGCCAAATTCATAAGGACTGTGAAAGACCAATTTTATATAGTAATAAAAAGAAAAACGAACTTACTGATGTGTGGAGGAAACTCAATTATAAAAAAGAAATGCGTTATTGGCTCCCTAGTAGTCTTCTCCTATCCTTTTCAGACTATATTTATTTAGCAGGAAAATCAAAATTGTTACATTTCTCCCGAATTTCAAACTAATCACTTATTAATTTTTGTTAAATTGAATAAAATTATTTTTTTTAAATTCTTCTCTTATTATCCCTACGTGTATGAATGTTGTAATTTTTACAACTGAATAGTGGGTTAAATATGTATTGCCTACTATAACCCTATAGCAATAAAGTAGAGTATAAGCCTGCATTAATTGGCAAACTTACAGTTAAAACACTCGCTACAGTTCAAGCAGTAAACCTATGTGATACCGTAGTGTACATGCTCTGCACACTAGGTTGGTTAATATCAGGTAACACCCAGGGCCTCAGAACAGTTTCTAAAAGGGTTCACGGCCTGAATACAAATAATAATTATGTTAGTCAGTGATTGTTCTGTAATGTTATATCTATTCTATTGTACCAACCTTTATTGCTGGATATATACACTAAAGATAGCTACACAAACTATTTCACATTAACTCCAGAAAGTGCAGCAACAAAACCTACCTAATAAAATAATATTAAAAACCATTACAGCCAGTACTGTGTAACAGTTGTATTACAACGTACATTAAAAAAACATAACACTTTAATTCATATATAAATCACACTTTTATAGATGTACAGACCTTAATTGTTGATTTTATAATATTTTTGAGTGGGTACATCACCTTTGATATCTTTAGTTCTCTGGTGATTTGATAAAATTGAACAAAAGCATTTCGCGTTAGACCTATAATAGAAATTGTATTTTGCCCTGTGATTATGTGATAAAACCCAGGACAATTGATAATATGTAGTTGATTAAATTAGTAGAAGCGCACCCTTAACAATAGGCTTGGTATAATTTTATGCATCGGCTAAGTAAGTATAGCTGGAACCATTTCCCGGCTTAAACCTACCCTGGAATCTATGTATTCGGATTAATATTTAAATATTTTTCGACTCTCCCTTTAATTTCGTTTAAATGAGGAACTAAGAGCTAGGAACCAAACTCAAAGACATTAAAATACAACAAAGTATTTCGCATTAGACCTGTAATTTATGTGGTTAAACCCAGTATTGTCATACAAATCAATGATAGCTGAAAATGTAAAAATCCAACATTTGGCACATCGATATTCTGTAAAATGCTGGAACTGGAATTCCCTTTCTGTGTCCAAACAAGAGGACACTTGGTAGCACCTGAATATTTGTATTACCGATTTTGAAATCCTATATACGGCCATTGATTGTTGAGTTCACAAAGGTTGATAAGCATATTATCTTGATATCTTTAGTTCTGATTATTTGGTAAAATGGAACAAAAGCATTTCGCATTAGACCTATAATAAAATTTGTATTTTGCCCTGTGATTATGTGACCGAAACTATAACAATTGATATGCAGCAAGTACAGAAGGGAAGCATGTAACTGTACTTCATTCCTGCTGCCTTTGTGGTTAGCATCAGTACTGGTTGGCATTTTTTAACACACAACATTTAATAGGGAGGCATTGACAGTATTTCATTGCTGCTTTCGTGGTTAGCGTATAATTAATATTTTAAGTTTCAAGGTAAATGTTTTAATTTTTTTTTTGTATTACTGTCATGTAGTAGATACGGTATCCGTTACAATATTTAACAATAAAATAAAACAATTACCCAGTAAAAAAATATTAATTTATTCAAGGTAGAAAAAATATATATTTACAATAGAGGTTTTCAAAGTTTTTGCTTTACAAATTTGCTGGGTGAAACTATATCCATCGCCGGAGACTACTCTGAGTCTAAGTTTCGGTGCCGACACAAAATCGTTTTAGCAGTAAAACATAAAGCGACATGAAATTAGATTGATTGATATTGAAGGCAATGATCATAATCATTTTCTTATTAGAGTTCACATTATTATAATTGTTTTTTTTTTGTTTTGTTGATCGTTTTGATATTTTGTTGAAGCGCAGCGCATATATACATTGTATTATACGATATACAAGTCTATAATCATTAGGAATATAAATATTAGACCGTCGATAACAGATTAATCTATAAATAGATATTTCAATAAAAGTTTAAGGTAAAATATTCCACTTCTGACATCATCCTGGTACTTCAGGGTCTGGTTTTCGGGGCTAAAAAAATCATTTGACGGAAAATCACAAGACGATATGAAGAACTATATAATTGAGAACTATAGTAATATTAGGGTTGTCGGATTGTAGATTAAATTGTCATCATCATCACCATCGTGTGAATCAGTGTTGTAACAGATTTCATCCAATGCTGCACATGTGCACATCTCTGGGTATACAACATTTGCTCATTTTGCAGGAGCAACGTGCCGTTATACACATTTTATTTGACACAACTGCACCTGTGTCTTTTGGTTAAAGATGTACGAATGGCTGTTAAGGCATGTGAAGCCATGAAATACGAGGTCATTTGGCAGCCCCGACGCCCCAAATAAGTTACCGATATTGAAACCATAACTACGCCCATTAATTGTTGAGTTCACAAAGTTATGTAGGTCTATTATCTTGTTATCTTTAATTCAGGTGATTTGATAAAATGGATCAAAAGCATTAGATCTATAACCAAACTTATACTTTGCTCTGTGATTATGTGATTAAACCTAAATAAGTTGATTGGGAAACATTTACCTGTACTTTATGCCTGCTTTCGTGGTTAGCATCAATACACCGGTTTGCATATCTTAACACACATTACTAATAGGGGGACATTAACAGTACGTTATCTCTGCTTGTTTGGTTAGAGTACCGTATCATTAACAGTGTAAATCCAATGTGCGCATGTGAGGCATTTATTTTGGTTTGCATATATTTTGTTAACCACTAGTTAATATTATTGCCCAGATTTCTACAAGATGCTATATCGATTAATCAAAGCTTTTGAATAATTGTCATAGAACCAATGATAAATGTTTTTTTTTGTTTTTTTTGTTTTGTTTTGTTTTGTTTTGTTTTGTTTTTTGTTTTGTTTTGTTTTTTTTTTGTCTACCTAAAATAAGCTCAGTTTGTTTTTCTGAGGTGGTGGTCGATGCACGTGCCTTTTTTCTCTCAATTAGGTGATTGAGTTTTTAGCTTCGAAACATAGACCCAGATATACCGGGATAATGTCCAGCGTGGGATAGCTCAACCATCTTTTAATCTTTCATTAAAAGTGCCTATCATTAGGTAAATCCATGATCTACAATAATCCGACATTATCATTATGATTATAATATCGAGAAATTACATGTCTCCTTGTAATTTCTTTCCTGAAAACATACTGACCAATCGGTCACGAGATTATTTATACTATATGTTTGCTTTCTTTGTGTTATATTTTATGTTAATACCTATATTGTTAATACGCATGGCCTTCATTTTCTGTATTATATATATTTTAATAGATGTCCAAGATGGGAAGTGGTGCCAGTATTTCACATCAAGTCTGTTTCATCAGTCAACAAAAATGCAAGAAACAAGATCTGGTAAACAGAAAAATCCCAGATGGAATGGATTATGTATGGGATGTCGTAATGCCAGAATATAGATGTCTGTTATATTCAGATTTGACAAATGAAATTTACAGATATACAATATCAGGAGAATATCTCAGTAAGATAACACTACCATCAAATATTAAGGTTAGATCAATGCACATGTTAACAAATAATTTGATAGCAATTACTGACTTTGAAAATCATTGCTTAACCGTAGGAAATTTAGATGGTTATTTGGTGAAGTCAATTGGTTGGAATGTATTGAGAGATCCCCGTGGTATAGGTGCAAACATGAAATTGAATGCAATTTATGTAGCAGACTTTGATAAGAATTGTGTATTCAAGTTTAACATTGATAGTGGTCGGCTGATCAGAAAAATTGGGTTAAACATATTGTTAAAACCATGTGATGTTGCTGTTACTAAGGAAGGACATATGATTGTAACAGACTGTCACAATCACAGGTTACTATTATTTGACGAGAATGGCACTTTCCTGAAGGTTATTGTAAGTAGAGGCAATCAAGATGGTAGGGTGATTTATCCATATGGAGTGATAATAGATGATGATAATAACATTGTTGTAACTAGCGACCACAAACTACAGTTATTCAACATTGATGGACATTTCATTAGAAGAATTGATGAAGACAATGAATTGAATTATCCTTCTGGATTATCATTAGTTTCTTATAAAACAGTTGCTGTAGCAAATACTTTAGAGTGTGGACTAAAAATATTCAATTATAAATTCTCATATAAATGAATTTACCCATTAAACTAATTCCATTTTTGTTGTACACATGATAACATAACTTATATGTTATTTAATCATAAAATTTAAAAAAGTAAATATATGTACATACGGTTACTATTTTACGGAACAGACTGATTTGATCGTGCGAGGTAATGATTTATATTTTAAGAATGTTCATAATCATCTGAATGTTTTAGGAAAATTATTTAATACAAAATTGTTTACAAAAATGTGATTATCTGAAATTAATAAAAATGTAATAAATAAATAATGAAACTCTATATAGTTAAAATTGTATGTTATTATTGCACATTGTCAAATAATATTTAATCTATTGCGGTATTACTAAATAAAGTAAAATCAAATCAAAATAAATGCAAACGTAGTCAGTGCATTGAATTGATATTTCTATTCCTATAGATTTGCTTTGAATGAAAATTCAAATATTGTTAACATTTTTGTACCTGTTTACTATGCCTGCGGATTTTTCAATGTATACAATAAATGTAAACATTTGTGAACCAAGCTCACAAACGGGCTGTAAACTCGTCCTGAGGCCAAAATGAGTTATGACCGTTTGAATAATTGTCATCTTATCAACTTTCTTAAATCAAGTTTTGAGAAAAATGCTTTTATTTTCGGCAGGTTTTTATTTATTTTTCAATAGCTCACATCCGAAAATGGCTAAATTTTACCTCTTACAGTTGGAATTTTAAACTCAAACTTCAGGAATAGTAAGATTAATAGTTATACTTTATTTATTACACAAAAACCCAATTCACACACAATTCACATTCTGGGTATTGAGGCTTGTTTCTCACAGTGCGAGTTTACAGCCCGTTTGTGAGCAGTGGGGTCACATTTATTAATTTTTCAATGTATACAATAAATGTAAACATTTACTAATTTAATCACATAAATTTCGATTGTCATATTACTACCACACTCTCAAACTATATAATAATTTAGTAAATTATAATAATAAGTATAAATTTAGGCTTATTTCTTTAGAGATATAAAACAATTGATTTTGACAGAATATACTGTACCTACAAAGAAAAACAGGCAGACATAGGCCATCCGTTTGACAAATGTGAAGTGTATTGATATATTACTGTATGCGATTCATCGGATTAAAAGTTGTACAGTATATTGGTATATTACTGTATGCGACTCATCAGATTAACATTTGTACAATTATTGGCATAATTCAGTATGTAATTCATCAGTTTGACAATTGTATAGTTTATTGGTATATTTCTTCTTTTTTTTTAACTTCATCAGTTTAACAGTTTATTGACATATTACTGTATGAAATTCACCAATGTCGTAAAACCATGGAGGAATTATCTGTATCTGCATCTGTATCGTGTCGTCTGTCGTAATCGTGTCTAGATTAAATGTAGCTTTAGTCTAAACAAAATGATGAACTCAAAAATTACAAAAAAAAAAAATGCTTAATTATGTAATCGTTTTGAAGAAGGTCACATAAATGAGTATGTTTTGCATTCATTTCTGAATTATGTTAAAAGAGGTCACCCTTGTTGTAGTTTTAGATTTCATCGGTATTTTAACTGGTATTCTGCAGTAAGCTTGGATTACAAATTAATGTTTTAAATGATAAATTTTATACTTAAAACAGACTCTAACTTTGCTTGATTGAGAGTTCTACAATGAAATGTTGAGCTTGTTTTTTTCTGATTCTCTAATTTATTTAAGATTAGTTTTATCTGTGCATTTTTAATTGTCAGTTTAAAACAAAAATTTTCACATATTTGACCAGATGGACAATTAAAGAAATGTTGTTTTTATAAAAGTATTTATTGATCTTATTATCTGTTAAAACATAAAAATACTGCAACTGTTAACTATAATATTTTTTTTTCTTTGCCAAGCCTTTTATTTCCATAATCACATTAATTTATAAATGAAACTCACATAAGTTATACTTTATATAAAACATAAGTAACATACTATATAGAGAAAATTAAATATAATAATAGAAGGCCTCTTTTAAGTATAACTATATAAGAATAAATAAATAAATAAATAAAATAAAATAAAAAAATATATATATCTTGCTACGGCTTAAGGTCTGTCCAGATTAGAAAATTGTCTTTGACAAAAAAAATGTTGTATGCCCATATATAGTCATGATGTACCTATATATGGTCATGATGTTGACCATATATAGTCATGATGTACCTATATATGGTCATGATGTTGACCATATTTAGGCATGTCACATTCGATAGTCTGGACAGGGCATAAGACCTTCCACCAAGTGACATCAAATGTATAGAACAGCGCCCTCTAACTTACACATGTTGCATGGCATCTTCAAAGAGCACCAGGTTCATAACAGCATTGATTTCATTGTGACTGTCCAAGGCTTCCACTAGGATCTTGCTGAGCTCATCCCAGCCAGGAACGGCGAGGTACTTTGGATCACCAATGCCACCGGCAAAATGGCAAAAGATGTTGGGCTTTTTAGTAAATGTATCCTCATCAACATCCTAAAAAGAACATTTTAAAAACTGATATCAACTGCAATTTTAGATATAATAAAATTACAGTTAAACTTGCCTAAGTTGACTGAACCTAAGTAGAATAATTTCTAAGTCGATCTTATTTTACATGCCTAATTGTTGTGTTTTCCATTAACAATCTGTAAGTCAAATTTTATCTAAGTCAAACAATATTTCAATGGCATTTTGGATTTGACTTAGGCAAGTTCAACTGTATTTATAATAGCAATGGATGACAATAAAAGTAATAACAATATCAAATATAAAAATAACAGTGCAATTTCATTATAAAAAAATTAATATCAACTTCTGGCATTTCAAGGGTAAGGGCTTAGCCAGCGAGCCGTCCAGCTGTCTTTTGGACGGCCAAAAAGTATTTAGGACGACCAATTTTACCGCGACAGCTTGGTATACTCAGCTCGCCTAGCCTAGTTTGCCCTGGTCTACCTTTAGCAAATTCTTTATATTCTTTGAATCTATCAAATGTTGCATTAAACTAAAGCATATTTGGACGGCCTATTTCGTTTTTCTGGCTAAACCCCTGTTCAAGGGTAATCAAAATATTTATAATAGAAATAACTTAAGAATAAAAGCAATAACAATATAAAAAAATGAATAAAAATAACAGTACAATGATATATAGTGTTTTTGTATAGTTCATGTTATAATATTTCAAGTGCTTTAGAATAAAAAGAAATAAATCATTAACAATTAGAGTTGAGATATATAGGTTGTCACATGGTGATCCATTGTGAGCCAATATTAATCATGCCTTCTTTGTTAAAAATTAAAACATCCTGAGTTTCTTACTTGTGATTGGATGTGATACACTAAAAGATAGAATCAAATTCAATGTAATTCAATGTATCAACCATTAGAACACTACATCCATAAACATTATACAATATTAACACAAATACAATTATGGTAACTGATAGGTAACTAACCTCAAAATATTTTTTGCCAAAATCTACCAAAACTTTTTGGAATGTTTCAATGTCTTTTTCATCGATGAACTTGTCACCGTAGACTCGATCGGATTCATGCATCCAAAGCCGAACTAGATCACTGGGTGTCTTCAGGCACTCGGGACTAGAGTACAGCAACCCCTAAAAGAATAACACAATTATATCATTTACTGAGGCCTATAAGATACTGCATATTATTAATCATTATTATTACCGTATTTATTTGAATAAACACCCTGG
>NW_022723469.1:367855-374092 GCF_011630105.1 Anneissia japonica
ACAACAACAACAACAACAACAACAACAACAACAATAATAATAATAATAATAATAATGGACGTCTTATAGAGCGCATATCATAGAGACCTCTATGCGCTTAACATAAATAAGAATACAAAAAGAGTAATACTTAGCTAATCCTTAAGAGAGTTCATCCGCCTTTTGTTCAGCTATTTTTCTTATTGCTGCTGGGTGACCATTCACCCTCCCACCTAAAGGCCGCTAAGGCCCTAGATGGGGCTACCAGTTATTGGCAGGCGATTCGAGTGGATGCATTTTAACGTCATACCCAGGACAAAATTCTCTATAAGACGAACATCCCATTCTGTATATTTTTTACTCCATATGCCTATATGTACAGTATAAATATAGGCCCTATATATAAATATTTAATCCAAAAGAACTTCGTTGCTTGAAGTACGAACTCAATGTTTGGGTAAAAGTCTGAAACATTCATTCATTCTTTTTGGATATTGGCGCTATATAAATATTTTGATTGATTGATTGATTGATTGATTGAAACACTGGCACGGATGTGTCGAATTACAGATTCGGCTTGATGCCGAATGCCCCTAGATCGGTCTGGCAATGATTCGTCTAGAAAATTAGTTGTGCGGACCCGGATAATACTAGACGTATTTTTTTCTACAGAATATGCAATCATTCGAAAGATTGAATTTTTTTCTTAATTTTTTTTTTAACGTGTTAACTTTAACATCCTAATGTTCTCACCTCCTTTCTCGGAGGTGTAATTTTCGCTTACTCTACCTCTTATAATGCTCCGAGATTTCACTACCAAATGTGGTTTATTTCGGAAAGCCGATGCTCGTGAGATGTGAGTTTCCTACCTATCAAGTCCTCAATGCGGTCTGAGGCGGTTCGGCAAGCCTGCTCCTGACTGACGATGCGTGTCTTAAACTGCGGCAGTAGACCTTTCCTATCGTTCGACACGATCTCTACCCCTCACGTTATACTCCTACACTTTTTCCTTAAGAGGTCGGAAGTGGCGGCGCCAGCGGGGTGGGGGAGGGGATTAAGCCCCCATCGGTTTGGTCAAGCCCCCTCCCATCTGCCAAAGCTCGTCGGGCAGTCGGACCAAAAGAAAACAAAAATTAGACCTATTGTTTTCCCATCCTAGCCATTTCCGGCCATCTAGAAGTCCCATTTAAAAAAAAAAAAGTCTTGTTTTTTGGAGGAGGAGACATCCCCCTCCCATACTCACCCCCGGCTCGGGCCTTTGGCCCTCAGACAACGCAGCGCACTATAGTTACACCCATAAATACTTAGCCCCCTTCCCCCAGTCGGTCATCTTAGCCCCCATAAATTATATCCTAGAGCCGCTACTGGAGGTCGGCTTTACTCACCAGAACCAGAACCACAAGCTCACGTACAATTTTCAAAAAATGCCCAATCTCAAGCAAATCCCGAAGAAATCCTAAGCAACCAGTGTAAGACCCTTGAGAGGTCTGAACTAGAACAGATCGTAAACAATAGTTTTTGGTTGATTTGCAGAGCAGACGTTTTTCTATACAAAAATCCTTAAATTACAGCACTTTAGGGTTAGGCACAAAAAAGCAAAGGTATAATAGTTTTAAGTATCTGGAAATTGACGGGATTCCTTTTTTCACGTTCAAATCTATAATTGTAAGTTAATCTTAGTTAATTATACAAATAAAGCAATTAAAATATCGATTTTTTTTATTTCCTTTACATCCAACAGCAAGTACACTTGCCACTTACAGGATGAGAATGATGCTTTATAAACTAAGTCTGTCTATGAGACTTAGGGAGTGGAGTTGGTTTTGGTCGTGAAAAACAGTCCTGCTGTGACAGGAATTGAACCCAGGACCATGGGATCAGAAGGCAAGCATCTTAACCACTAAGCTATTCAACTCCACTCCAATTTATAATTGAATTTATAATTATTTTAACTCATGATAGGCAGTTCATCATTAACTGGGATTGCAACCTGCAGGTAAGGTAAATAAAGGCAAAAACGACACATGATTCAGGGATGACCGGGTAAAAGCAATAAAAATGTAGTTAATAAGCAGTATTTATATTTAATATAGGCCTAATATATTTAATTATTATCACAGATTTTACATATCTCACACATAAATTTCGATTGTCATATTACTACCACACTCTCAAACTATATAATAATTTAGTAAATTATAATAATAAGTATAAATTTAGGCTTATTTCTTTAGAGATATAAACAATTTATTTTGACAGAATATACTGTACCTACAAAGAAAAACAGGCTGACATAGGCCATCCGTTTGACAAATGTGAAGTGTATTGATATATTACTGTATGCGATTCATCGGATTAAAAGTTGTACAATATATTGGTATATTACTGTATGCGACTCATCAGATTAACATTTGTACAATTATTGGCATAATTCAGTATGTAATTCATCAGTTTGACAATTGTATAGCTTATTGGTATATTACTGTATGAAATTCATCAATGTCGTAAAACCATGGAGGAATTATCTGTATCTGCATCTGTATCGTGTCGTTGTCTGTCGTAATCGTGTCTAGAGTAAATGCAGATTTAGTCTAAACAAAATGATGAGCTCAAAAATTACAAAAAAAAATGCTTAATTATGTAATCGTTTTGAAGAAGGTCACATAAATGAGTATGTTTTGCATTCATTTCTGAATTATGTAAAAAGAGGTCACCCTTGTTGTAGTTTTAGAGTTCATCGCTATTTTAACTGGTATTCTGAAGTACGCTTGAATTACAAATTAATGTTTTAAATGATAATTTTTATACGTAAAACAGACTAACTTTGCTTGATTGAGAGTTCTATAATGAAATGTTGAGCTTGTTTTTTTCTGATCTGTAATTTATTTAAGATTAGTTTTAACCGTGCATTTTTAATTGTCAATTAAAAACAAAAATTGTCACATATTTTACCAGATGGACAATTAAAGAAATGTTGTGTTTATAAAAGTGTTTATTGATCTTCTTATCTGTTAAAACATAAAGTACTGCAACTAAAATACTGCAACTGTCAACTATAATGGTGACAACGAAAATTATGATGACTTTGGTCATGATGATGATTAAACAAGTTTGGAAAACTGATCCCACGTTGGTTATGTATAGATATTTTGGCGGAATATACAAAAAAAATATGTATTTCTCATTTAAGATGGTACTGCAGTTCATAATGTGGGTAGATTGTTTAATGCTATTTTTTTGTATTCAATTTAAGCAGCAAAACATTTTAATTATTATAATCAAACAAAATAATTATTAACAAAATTTGTTGTAAAGAAACTTTGATGACGTGATCATTGATATTGACACAGTTTGTGATTCCTGATACTGCGTCAGGTGGTTCACTTATAAAGCCGTACTCGTCCTGCATTTTTTGCTTACATTCTTTAATCAGATCAGATAAACATAATGCGTACGTAATGTGTCACACACAATGGTATTTTTAAGTAAGTTGTTCTTACTATAAGCTAAGAATAGATTTGTACAGTTGTGGCTTCGGGTGCGTTTACAGCGTGTTTAAGTGATTCCATCAAGTTCGTTTTTAAAGGCCCTTTTGCATGGATTTACCTCACCGCACGCCGGGTTGAAATCAAAACGGATGAATCGCTTTATTAAGCGATGCGTTAACGGAGAGGCAACACAACCGCCCCTGCACTATAATGGAATCACTCTCGTTTAAAACAGTTATATTGATTAAAAGGCACCGCACTGCAAACGGATACGCATTCGCAACCGGACAAATACATTCCTAGCTTTAATGCAGATTCTGCATCAATCAATCAATCAATCAATCAATCAATCAATTAGTCAAAGACAGTGAATAAAAAAGCACATCAAAACAATAACTCAAGGTGTGCAATAAAAAAAAACAAAAACAAAAACAAGACGGTCGAACAGGGTACAATCATAACAAAGAGAAACAACATAAACAAATATTCAGTACAACATGAGCTGGTTCTCTTTGCTTTACCACCCGTTATGTTTCGCAACAACCAACTGCAACTTGTCTATCCCATTTTACCCACTCTCAGCTAAATGCGCCATGCTCATGTGTGCATTGTCACACACTTCACTCTAGTTTGTTTTCCTTGGATATTTATCATTACCTTCAATGGTAATAGGCTTATAGAAACCAAAAAGGTCAATGTTGGCATACTTTTAACGATGTGGTTGCCACTATTAATGGTATTAAAGACAAGTTATTCAATATTAATTAATCAACTAATTAATTAATTAACGATACAGCAGCTTAGCTCAGTCGGCTAATCTGGTGGTATAGCCACTGTGTATGAGCTGAACCGTTAAGATCACTATGTCCCAGTTCAATTTCCTTCGCTGTTCTCCTTGTGTTTAAGGCCAGGGGTGGCGCCAGCGGGGGCCGGGGCCACAGCCCCCCACCCCCCACGTCCAGGAGTGCTGGCCCCCGTCGGGAAGAAAAAGCACAATTCGTCGGGGAGAAAAAATTATATGTATTTTCTACATATTAGTAGACTCTAAAATCGATTAAATAAGCCTTTGAAACACTAAATTGATAAAATTTTCGGGGCTTCGCCCCCTGGACCACTTTCGAAACCTTTTAATCGAAGCTCGACCACACCCACATTGCTTTCGTCTGGAAAATTGTTGGTGAATATTTTGGCATAGTGAGATGGCGAATTATGATAGCGGATACGACAGACCATGTGCCATAAAAATCCTGACGTCATCTTTAAGTCTAGTCTTGGTGTAATAATTCTACTCTGACATAACCTTTGCGAACGTTATAAGAACGTTAGTGTTTGCTGGATAAAGACTGACCACGACGTGTCGGGCCTCTTCAGACAATACTGTCTATTAAGGCCAACTCAGACAGCGTCGGCCGACGCAGCCCGAGTTGGCCTTTAGTCTTTGGTTTTGGAACTGAAGAAGATAGTTGCCTCTTTATCACAAACGCCTCCACAAGCGCGGTATAGAGTCTCACGTGCACACAGTCAATAATAGATAATCAATTAATCAATAGGTGAAATTGAATATCAAACAATGTAATTTATATAATTCTTTTATTTACATTTCAACAATAATAAACAATAATGTAGCCATAGGCTTGTGTAATAATTGTTATTTCTCCACAAAAAATACTTTAAAAAAAGTATGCTGCTGAAATGTATATACACGATAATTATAGCAAATCATATATATGGCATCTGATATTAACAACCCCAAAATACTATGATTACATATGCGCGCACACATGGTTGTTATCGATACACATGAATAAATTGATTGTTATTTTAAATATAGAATATAGATCGTTAACCATCGAGCATATTTGCGAAACATAAAAAAAAATCGTCGCGATGTAGGCCCCTATTTATCATTTCTGTATAAAATTTAGGCGGCATGATGCGTCGTCGATCACCGAGAACACGATGCAGGAAGTGGAGGATCGTGTACTTTCGATGCGCAAAGCAATTGGGTCGTCGTAATTGGTTGTAAATAAGAGTTTATCAGTTGATTATAATAGAAGCGGCGGTACTGCGGGTTATAGCCTTTGGTGTTCGGTTTCGAGATATCTCCATGTAATTTGCCTGTTCCCTGGTACAATGAGTTACTTTTAAGGCGACTTTTATAATGCGTTCATTGACAGAATTACATGCGCACTACGTCGTCAATGTTGACGAAATTAACATTTTAAAAGTCAATACTTGTTATTGGCAGTGTTAAAACTCAAACCTATAAAATAATACAAAAATGTCCACACATTGTCTTCTGACACACGGAATTATCTTACAATTTTTTCTAAAATTTCTTTCGTACTTAAACTTTAAGTAGGCCTAACACTGTTTTTCAAAATGTACAGCCATGACTCTGGGATTGGAATGTATACATCGTCTTCACCCGCAAGAACACCTCATTCTGAACTATCAGTATATAACCGAATATCAATGAATAATGCACTCTTTTAACATAGTCAGATATTGTATGTTTACGCGCGTTTACGTGAAATGTACATCAATTATACCACTCCTGCTTTTTGTTATTATCCAACATAGATTATTGTGATAAACGTTTCTTTCGCTAAGTTCATTCAAAGGTCTCGTAACAGTTCATATTTCATGTATAAAACTGAAGTTTACAGATAAGTTCAACAATACTTACCGTAACTCAATAAATATCCTTACAGAATTGTTTAATGGGCAATTGACGTTGATTTATGGCTATGAAATAAAATAAAATCTA
>NW_022723469.1:374586-387699 GCF_011630105.1 Anneissia japonica
ATAATAAGCCTATAAAACATTAAAAAGACAATGTGATGCAAACATTAATAATAAATCCACATAATATAGTAATGTAGGCCTATATTCAGTACAATGAGTACAATTTTCCCTCCAATTAAAGATCCCTCCAATTAAAGACCACCTCCAATTAAAGAAAATATTTCTGCGCCTCCGTTGGATGGTTATCTTTTATCATTAGCCCCTGCAATTAAATATTTCCTCTAATAAGAGACAATGGTTTTGGTAGCTCCACTACAAAATAAACAGTGATCTTAAATGCATTTTTGTTCTACAATAGATTGTGTTATATATGACTTACACGTAGATATATTAGCCAATGCACTGTTTTGTGTATAGCGTTTTGTATATTGAATGACGATAATGTTAGTGGCAATGTTAGTAATATTTTAATGGAAAGACAAGTTAATGTGTGGTTACCAAGAAATGCTAAGAATAAATAAAAGCATGCAGTTACTGTACAACCATTTTAAAACATTTAATGTATTATTTTTTAATTTCCATCTAAATAGAGAAATCTAAAGACCACATTTAGTACCCATAAGCTCCAAGTCTCCCGTGTAGAGTCTCGGAATGGAGTCTCCTGGAAACTGGCAGGAAGAACTCCCACGCGCACGGGCACGAATCTCCCGAAATAAACCATCTCCCGCAAATTCATGATGATATTTGCATGCTTTAACAAGTTTTTATACTGTAATATCAATTGTCTGCGCAGCAGTCTGTTAGGGCCAAAAATTATTGGCTATCACCATGCACAGCAACATTTAGATGTCATAAGAAAACTCATTTAAACAGATATCCCGGATGTGGATTCTTCCAAATTGGGACCCCTGTTGAGTGCCTTTTAATTTCTTTTTTCTTTTGTTGACCAAAAGTCATTTATTCACAAATATCATTACAGTATATCATTATAAAGTATTCATTAACACCCCTTAATAAATTTGTACAAAGACAAGTTGTTTCTTATTTTCATTTTTTTTAACTTGTTGACCAAATGTCATTAAATTACCACTATAATAATCACAATAGTAATAATAATAATAATAATAATCACAATCAATAATATTATTAATAATAATAATAGTAATAATTATAATAACAATAATAATAATAATAATAATAATAATAATAATAATAATAATAATAATAATCACATATAATACATCATAAAATGGATTTTATTATATATCAATTATTAAATTCTTAAATTTACAAGCTTTTTCTAATATAATTTTTTCCTGCAAGATTTTCTATATTTAAGCTCAGCATAAAAGATTGGTATGATAGGCTTTGATAGCTCAGTGATGTTTTCACGTAATATTAGCCATGTTTTATAAATTACAAAGGTTGCCAAGGTCATGCGTTCATTTACAGTATTGTATTTATCTTCTATATTGTGAATTTTAACACTTAACAATTGTATTCATATTTATATCTACTATAAATCCATTGTTTTTTAACACCCTTTATACTCGTTTACAATGTAGAAACATATGTATATAATCATCTATTAGACCACAAAGTGTGCATAACGGAGATCTAATTATTTTATATTGGTATAGTTTTTTATTCGATATAAGGATGACATGCAATAATTTGAAATTTAGTTGTTTGAGCCTTTTAATTCCTAATTATAAGTATTCTATTAGACACCAATAGACCACTATGGTTTTAGAAGACCAAACTGAAAATTTCTACTACTTTAAAATGTATAAAATTGGTTTTAGTCTTTTTACGCACTACAGACATCAAAATATACATCAATAGCCGACGTTTTGTGTATTTTTAATTGGTGGTATGGAGAGGGTGACCTGTAATAGGATTAAGAAAAAGTGGTCCGGCCAAAGCCGGTGCGGCCGCCGGTGCGGTTCCGAAGGCCCTGGTATCTGTGGATGGTGTAACAATTGAGAACCGATTCTGGCAGAGTAAAAGTCTGTGACAAAGAAACACTGAATGTACAATTACCATGTTAAATATCCTTATTGAGGTTTGGTACAGATCCATGGAAGAAAATAATAGGAATGGATGATTAGGAATGACTCCAGTAGGAATTTAGAGAAAAGATGCTTCTTCAATGCCAATGAAATTTGTACCATCACACTTTATTGTAACCAACTTTTTAAAAACAAATGTTACAGAAAAACAGAAAATTAACAATTGACATGTTATTTTGATTGCCAGTCAGTAATATTGTGATCTAAAAGCACATTTTGGGCTACTCACCGTGTAAATAGCTACAGAGATTCTTTTCGGGACCAGGACCAAGGCTCTAGTCCGCCACTTGGTTGATCTCCTGTCGGACGTGACGGACTCCTTGTCGACAAATTTCTGGAGCCACCGCTGCAGTGGTTACCAGAATATGAATTCTCGTCCTGGCCGTTTAGGAAAGTACTAGAAAGCAGCGCTAACTTTGGATTCATTTAAACTAAATGTAAAAACTCACATATTCCAATCCATCTAGTCTACTCTGTTTCCACGTTCATATTTACATTGTCGTTTTACGTTTCTATTTATTACCCCACTACTTTATTCGATCCGTGCTCTATGTATACTTTCGCGCCTTTGATCATTTATTTTTATTTATTATTATTATTATTATTATTATTATTATTATTATTATTATTAATATTATTATTATTATTATTAATATTATTATTATTATTATTAAATACCGTATGTTTGTTAGTGTGTCATTACATTTGATGAGAATGATGTTCTTTATGGTAGCACCATCTTGGATATTAGCAACAGCTAAGGAAAAGACTGACAGCCAATGTGATAGAATAATATAGTTTGTAAGAAGCACTTGTGTACACTCACCTCCAAATAGGTCATGCTAGAGCTCGTTCTTGTGACTATAAATTGTGATACAGCGTTTAGTATTCTTTGAAATTGACTGTGAATTTGGAGCAGGCAAACTGTAGAGGCGAATACAGTACACTTAACATCCAAAAATGATTTAGTTGTGCATTAAGACAGTTTTCATCACATACAGGTTGTGTGTAATAAACAAGTTTAAAGTTTGCATACCATATGGAAGTATCTTTATGGTAAATATGCTAGCAAATACGAGTTATGAGAAACCAAAAATATTAATACATTAACTATGTTTTTATATTTTTATATGATCAGATTATCGTTACTGCTATTTAACTATAAATGTCTTCCTAATTTGTATTTTTTAAAATTATCATTGACATAATCCCCCACCCCCACCCCTTTTCAAGTGATCAGCAACCTTTGAATCGTGTTTTGAATTAGTGTTTGACATTAGTCATTGTATACTCAAGACGCTCAGGTCAGCCTTCAAATTATCTTCTTTAAAAAATATAAAATGAAAACTTTTCTTCTTATGCTGCTATTGTTCAGTAGATGTCTATTACTGTCCCACTGTTCTCCTACTGGGCCCAGTTAAGTCCCGTTATGAGAGTTTTGAAATGGAATTTAGTCATGAGAAAAAAAATCATGTTGTCACAGGAATTGGGCCCATGACCCTTGGATTGAAAGGCAAGCAGTTTAACCACCAAGCCATTCAACTCCACTCAGACCAAATGTAATTCATTTCCACATCAAATATTTTTATTGTTAACATTTTTCATCACATAGTCTGAGGCAAAAAGACATATTGAAATTAATAGAGAGGTTGGAAAAGAGAGAGAGAGAGAGAGAGAGAGAGAGAGAGAGGGAGAGAGAGAGAGAGGGGGGGGGGAAAGAGAGAGAGCAAGAGGAAATATTGAATTGTAATAAAATCAAAGAGTTTTAAGTATTATAGAGTGCAAAACCCCAATTTGGTTCTTAAAAATTAAAGCTTTCTTTATCTTATTTTGCCTTGAAATAGCAATTCCAAAATTAGTATGTCTATATTGTTCCAATAGGAATACTGTATTGTTGTAAACATTTAAATGGCAACTCCCATCAATTTCTGATAATAATAGATTTATAATCAATAATAAACTTTCATATACAATTCCACAGTAACATAAAGCTGATGCTTCAGTCCTGAAACGGTTGCTTTCTTGCACGATGGTCACTTATTTTACGCAAATGGCCAACTGCTTATTAACATTTCACATTGTGCTCTATCATTCTTAAAATAATTTATTGTAAAATTGCACTTTTTTTTTTGTAAAGTAATGAAATGAATTTAATGATAGTAGTATTTATATTTCTGAATTCATATTATTTCTAGAATTAAGTTGATAGATTTATTTTATGATTCAAAGTTCAAACTTTGTTGAAATTTTGTATTTAAAAAATAAATAAATTTTCTATGAACGGTTATGCGAATTTACCAAAGCATTTTAAAATTAAGAATTAGAAACTGGTTTACATTGTCAAAAGATGTAATGCAAACAAATTATATCTTGAAAAAGTGTGATATAAGATGCTGTATTTAAATAAAATATTGATCTTAAAAGAATATTGTAATATAGATATATGTGTATGTATGTGTGTATGTTTATATCATTATATGTGTGTGTGTGTGCATGTATGTGTGTGTGTGTGTGTGCGTATATATGTGTGTATATGTATGTATATATATATATATATATATATAATTGCATATGATTGAATGTAACATCCATGTTCCGATCTGAATTTCACACAATGATTTCATTTCTATTTTATGTCATTAAAATAATAATTTTAATTTTTTGTATCAAAAATTTAAGTAAAGGTTAAAAAATATATATATATTTAAAAAGTATGATTAAGATACTGTATTTGAATTTAAATAAATGTATTTAAAATTATTTGTATATATATAATGTACATGATTAGCCTAGGTGATTGTATATGAGTTACAGGCAATTTATAAGTAATATAATTGACTTTGTGCTGCAAAATGATATCTATTATTTTGAACTATTCTGCGTATGTCATGCTCAAAGCCAAAAGTTGATGATGATGTATGTACAATGAACATGTGTATGTGTCATCAGTCTGTTCACATAGCCTGTTGATGACGTCGTCTTTTTTCTTTATGTAAAAATACAACATGCATTAAATGATATCCATAGTTTGGTGAGGTAATGCATGTACATGTATTGTAAGGTTTTGTGACGCCTATAAACAATTTATCAATTGGGATATTATATTTGCCATATTTGAAGCAAGTGATTGGTGACAAAGAAATAAACTCACGTGGACAGACCTGAATTATGTTTTTTGTTGAAATTAAGTTCTTGTTTTAAATGGTTACAAATCAATGTTCAAACTATTTAACATGGGTTTAGTAGCTTCAGTATTATCCAAACATTATTTTATTCTATTTTATTTACACACAGCAACAAGTAACTCGCCAAATACTGGATGGACGATGCTTTATAAGCCAAGTCGAGGGGGATAGAGCTTGGTGAGTACAATTGTTTATAGTTGTAAGCCATCATACAGCTCCACTTCATGGTTACAGTTAAACTAAGTTGTAAGCCATCATACAGCTCCACTAACATGGTTACAGTTTCTTGGCTCTATGGTTAAACTAAGCTTTCAGGCGCCAAAATAAAAAGTTGACAACAAACAAAATTACGGAAGAGGTAGGGTGATAGTACTCATGCAATAATTTTTCTATTCATTGATATTCTCTCGTATATTTTCTGGACAGGTGCCATCTTTACAAGGTAAATTCTTTCTCAATAATTAATTTGCTAAGAATATTGTGAAATTAAAAGCACTACAAATATGCACATTTTTAATAAGGTGTTGATTTAATCATTTGGCACGCAAGTATCCCCGTCCCTTTAATGGAGGTGTCCCTGTAGTGTTTGAAGTGATTTCACAGACTGTCCTCAAGAGAAGTTCTACTGTAATTCTGAATTACAGATAGTATTTACTATTTGCATTTCAATGAAGTTTACACAAAATACAGAACTAGGGACTACATTTGTTTCTGTTATTTTGCTTAATTATATTTTACTTACTGCAACTGCACATTTCCGACCAGTTGCCATTCTATATTTCTCTGTGATGCTAACATATTGTTACACAACCTCACATTTCCCCGATAGCGAAACGGAATTACCTTATTAAGCTCTTTTGTAAAATCTCTGAGTCTCAAACCTTCATAATTTTCAAAAACTTTCGGGAAGTGTGGAAGATTTTGTTGAATCATCAAATTAGATGTCTCAAGAAACAAAATGCGTAAGAAACGAATGAACAATGTAGTGTTGTCAAAGTAATCATTCAGTAAATAAATCGAATCTATACAAAGCCCTATGTCTGCTTGCATTGCATCGTATAAAACAAGTAATTCCAATGGATTTACTCGCTTCAAGTCTGCACTAGGGCACCAGTGTATCCAGTTTAGTGTCTCCGTAACAAGTACTGCGTGCTTGTTATTTTTACTCAAAAGGGGACGCATTGATGATAACAGTTTTTTGATGCCAGTATAATCTGAAGTATTCGATGTCATGATGCGGTCGAATTGAGCCTCAACATTAGGCTCGTTACAAAGGTTTATACAATTTTCAATGATAAGTTTCGAATAGATCATACCTTTCTGAAAACATGTCATAACAGATTTAATTATGCTAGCAATGTACGTATGAAATAAATCAACGATTGAATCAGTTTCTGATAAATTTTCAGCCTGGATGTAATCCCAGCCATTAAATGGTGTTAAGGTCTCTTCGATGCAGTAAACAAAGTTGCAAAACTTCGGTCTTTTTTGTATGTCTAGCTGGCCTAAATGAGGAGATGATAATTCTTCTGCTGTAGGTTTTGTCCTTCCAGTAAGGGTAGGGTTGTCATATTGTAGATTGTATTTTTTACAAACATCTTTTGGTAAAAACAATCCATTCTCAAAGTACTTTGTTGCAGATGTGCGATACTTTTGCGGAATCTTCTGAATGTAAACCGATGTAGCTTTTGCTAATCCAGGATTCCTACCAAACAAGCTGGATCTCTGAGCAGACAAATCAATTGAGTTCCGCTTACAAGTGTCACATTCCATTTCCCTCCACATTTTCCAAACTTCTTTCATCAGTTCCAAATCTACTTCTTTTAAGTCAAGGTAAAAGCTTGTCTTAACCTTCAGCGTTTCCACAGTGTGCTCTATAAGTTCACTGAGGGTTGAAGTAAGGAGGCAAAAATCTTCATCTGGGAGCAAAAGTGAATACCATATATTTGTAATGGACGTCTCGATAGATTTTCTAGAGCTAAGAGTTATCATCATGTACAGGAATAGTACATTTCTCGCTAGAACAAATGGATCTATGTCGTTCAGGGTAAACATGATGTTACCAGTGAAGTTGCTTGGAAGTGATGCTGTTGTAAGCAGGAGATTGCGCAAGTCTCCAGCCCCAGCGAATAAGATGTTGTAGTCTCTTGTAAGTTGAGAAGCAACATCTTCCGATGATGGATCAGCTTCATTTACGTTTAGTTTCAGTACATCGGTAGCTATGGTGTTTCCGAAATAACACGGAAAAGATTCATGTGATACGTTCTGGAATTTTTGCTTCCGCCGCTCTGCTGTCATTTTCACTAGTTTGCGAATTAGTTTGCATTCAGCTTTGTGAGATGGCCAATTTTGGCGTTGACATTCACGGCTACAATAGGAGATTTCTCTGCATGCAGAGCACTGGGAAATAAAGTGTCAGCACTATTACAGTAAATCTCAAATCAGTGTCAAAATCAAAGGGATTGATCTGCTATGTGCCCACCATATACACTATGTTTAAAAGCGCTTAGGCAAAATAATCGTTATGCATTATTTTAATTTTTTGGTGGCATGTCATCCTCAATCCATTTGATATTGACTTAAATCCTACCCTATTTTTCTTTCTCATTTTCAAAATTCCGCCAAAATGCGAATTCCTTTATTATTTATAATGCCTCCTATTTGGTCCTGTCTTTTTATATTCTTTGATGGACCTGTCATACTCAATTAGGAATTAGGCCTACATATCCCAGATTTAACCTCATATCTAAGATGATCGCTAAAATGCATATACTAAAATAGTTAGTGTTCAGATTGATGAAATCGATACTTTGAGAGAATGAAAATACAGTTTTTTTCTTGGATGAATCTAAACAATCGCTAAAATGATTATAAATACTATAATAATATTACAGTTGTAGTTTTAAAAACAATCTTCCCTCAATGAATGCTTACCAATAAGCAATTTATTTCTTTCTGACATCCGGCACACTTTGTATTTCTATTCCACATGTCACATTCTACTTTATGTCTGATCTTGTCACGATCCAGACAACGAGTTCCACAATACTCAGCAAAATTGCAACGAGTGCACCTCTTATTTGTTTCCTTTGTCTCACATCGCCAGCATCCTTGTACTACATCCATCTTAACCTGTTCACAATTTAGTAGTAAATTCTTTGGGATTAATATGCCAATATATAACCACAGATTATGCATTATGCATAATCTGTATAATTGTATAGCTGATAGGCCTATGATAGGCCTATCAGCTATACAATACAGTAGTACGTAAGCAGGTATTTTGGAATTTCCCAAGCGTAAATCAGGTTGACAATTAGCTACATCCTGTAAAATTATCTATACTTAATAGCTATACAATACAGCATAAGCAGATAAGCCTATTTTGGAATTTCCCAATTGTAAATTATGTTGACAATAGCCACATGTTGTCTCTGTTTACATAGTATTATTACACAGAATTTACATTATAAGTTACCTAGTTGGCGTTCCTTAGAAAAGGTATTAACGTCATTTCTAATACCTTACAGCAGGGTTGGGCATAAAAATCGGTCGGAGGGCCACCGAGGGCCGCACCGACTTTTATGGTTCCAGTGAGCTTACAAAAACCGCCAATCACTGCTTTGACACACTTTATTCTCAGTTTTAATGTTACTTTTTACATGTGATTGGTGTCGGACCGTAAAAAACAAGGTGTTTTTTAGCCAATGCTTTGCGGGCCGCACACATAGGATCTTAATCCGTTTTCGCAGGCCGCAAAAAAAAAAAAAAAAAAAAAAAAAAAAAAATCGAACTTTGCCCACCTGTGCTTTACAGCCTTACAATGATTAACAGAACCGATACGCCCTATTCACAATTTTGCTTACAGGTTATTCACTAGTGCTAAGAGTATGATACGTCAATGGTGTAAAAAATCCAAATACTCGATGTCACAGTCCTTGTAATTGTATTGTGAGCCTATAAGATAGACCCGACCTACCATAAAATTGGTAAGCGTAGGATTTCTGTTGTAAAAAAATAATCAGTTAGATTTGAATAATATCATTTTGGGCCTCTATTATTAGTGTGCATATTTAAGGCTTACAACTTAAATTGGGACCTAAACACGACATGATTGCTTTAAAGTCTCTCTCCCAAACCAATCCAGTATCATTGTTGGGAAAGCCTAAAAGATGCTAGGCCTATTTTCTAGGCCGATCCAACAAAGGCCCTTGTCGGCAGCAAAGAGGTTGAGCCTACAATTTTTTATATTATTATTCATAATGAGTTTATACCAATTATGAGGATATCAGGCCCGTCGGAAGCAACTTGAATTGGTCGGGCAAGATGAGACGATCCCCACCACTCCCCCTCCCCACCCCACTCTCATCTCAAATTGGCTGGTGGTGGGGGGATTCCGTTCCCCAAAATGAAAATCCCTCCTCTAATAAACTCTTACAGTGTATCGTATTCTTGCCGGTATTTTGCAAGAAAACATTACATTTAGCTACCCAATTTTAAGGGGCCCAGACAAGCAAGCTCTAGGTTTGACAGATCACACGGACTAATATATTATTAGCAATTTATAGAATTTGTGGTTTTACGCACGCATTATACATATCAAATTTATTAGGATGAAATTGATTGGTAATCCATTGGACACTTCAGGCCAATATTTACACTTCCTTATATTAAAAGGAAGTACACTAATTAAATATTAATATTTCTTATTCTCGCAGATGCATTGCAAATCACACATCAACATCCAGGTCCAATAACCACTGTCTCGCTACAAGGTCACATTCTGCTAGACGGGCAATTCCACCATTGAGTTTTCTCCTTGGGCACTCTTCCACGATGTGTTTGGCTGTCTGGTTACTAGCCTCACAATCACAAGCAGGTGTTGTCTTCATGTTCCACTTATGTAGCATGTGTGCTGTGCGACCATGGCCAGTAATCAGTCTGTGCAGTCTGCACCAACTCTTTCGAGGGAGGTTAAAGCCTGGTGGGATCTCTGTGGAAACCCGAAGGTCCTTGATAATGTTTTCTCCACTTTTCCATTCTGTGGTCCATTTCTGTTTGGCGATCTGTTCTGTAACGATCTTTCGACGTGCTTTGGTAGTAGGTGGTTCACCTGCCAATTATGGACGGCATGGGCGTCGATCAGTGGGGGACAGGGGGACGGGTCCCCCCACTTTTCAAAGTCGGAGGGACATCATATGTTCCCCCCCCCCCCATTTTTCCACCAATCTTCTATAATTAAATCCGCTTATAAAGGGAGTGGAAAGAATAACAATTACGCATGACTCATTAATTTTTTCTGTTCACTTTTCTAAGTGCGGTACGTATTTTCCGGACCAAAACCGAGTAAAAACGGAATTGTTTATACATTTTGTATCCATCTCAGAAACCACTAGATCGATTTTATGGGTGCAACGGTTATCAGAGGCTAAATTTATTGTGAAAACAATGTACTGAACATTGTTAAAATTCGAAGCGTGTATACATATTAGGCCAATATTTTTACAAACTCAAAGGTGCACAATTTCTACTAGAAACGATTTATTCCTTTTGTATATTATTATGACCTGTACGTTATGCTAGTGTTTAATATATTGAACCAAATCTTCTTCATGTTGTTAATAACCTTCATCTGCCTGATTTTAGATTTAAGATCCAATTTGCTAGAACCAATTGTTATAAATTTACTGTTTTTAATTATTTTCCTTATTTATGGAACGACCTATCTCCAAATATTAGGAAATGTGCAATTAATTCCACAAAATTTAAATATGTAATTAAGCAATATTTTTTAAAATTAAATCATTATAAATTAATTAAATTATATTTTTACCTAAACGAAATTGTAATTCTCTTTGTAATATTTTTTATTAACTTTTTATATTGAATTTGTATATATATATGAATTGTGAATTTTTAAGATTTTAATATTTGTCTTTTTTTTTCCTTGGAAAGCCTTTAGACAGTGATTAAGTTTGCTTTTAGATAATCCTCAGGTTTTTTGTTTTATGTAATTTGTTTTTCTTATCTATTGTACTGTATTGTCTTGCCTGGAAATAAATAAAATAGAATAAAATAAAATTACTGTTTTTCCTACATTCAAAAAAATAATAGTCAATTGAATTTTATATATCTATATTAAACAATAATTATACAGCCTTTGACACGGATATGTCTATCTATTTCGATTAAGTGATAGGCCTACCAAAAGTTTACTAACTCCAGTGTTACGTTGACGCAATCTCGCAATGACGTCATAGTAATCAGTGGCGGATTCAAGTGGGGCCGAGCCGACCCTAAATTTTTCAAAATTATTTTTAAAAAATTTTAAAAAAAACAAAACAAAGGTAAATTATAATAAGAATTTAGGTCTGAGAGTGCCATTTCCGGCAATCTAGAGGTGTCATAATCATAAATTTTCTTTCCTCAGCCGCAACCAATGTTGGGTTGAGGTGATCTACTTTCCAAATTGTGCAAGTCTCTCCCTGTCCCCCCTCTAATTTGCTTTCCTGGAGCCGCCACTGATAATGATAAATTAAGTAAATCACCTAATTTTTGTGAAATCAAAATGCTAACTAATGTTTTGTGTGCTCCCTCCCTAGTCCTGTTTGATCGTAAATTAGACGGTATTTTTTTCACTCACAATAGTTTAGTCGCAATATTACTTACACAAAAGTGAAATTTAAATAAAGGAGAAAAGCATAAACCTCTTGATTGATTTTAAAAGTACTGCACATGAAAAAGACTAAATTAATGACTGTTTTAAGTTTATCTTATTTGTTTTTTATGGTTCGAATTTTGAATAAGTTACAAGCTAATTAGTAGATAATAAATCATTATTTTTATGAAGGTTAGTTTGCACGAAATACATAAGCAGGCATAATTATGACTAAAAGGATAATTTTAAAAACTTTTTTATGATGAGTATTTCAGTGGCAGATTCAAAGGGCCCAGCCGGCCCACCATCCCTATTTTTTTTTTTCGAAATTAAAAGTGGAAAAAAAAATTAAAATTATATACAAATTCAGTCTGAGAATGCCATTTCCGACCAACTAGAGGTGCCATAATCATAAATATTTTTACCTAAGCCCAAACCATGGTAAGGCTAATGTGGTCTCTCCATCTGTTTAGCCCAGCCTTTTTTCATATTACTGGATCCGCCACTGGATATTTTGAAAATTTCGTATGCCAATAAATGTTAATTGCATTGCTTAAAATCAATTAAAAGGCTATGTGCGCCAGAGCTTCCGGGGGCTTCGCCCCCTGGTCCTCAACACAGGCTTGGGCCTACGGTCCAAGGCTCATTTTTTTCATTTCGTCCCCCCACTTTCAACCACGGATCGACGCCCTTGAAGGACGGGCCCTATGAGAAAAAGAGGACCGGGACGATAGGCGATTCAGTTGAGGCTCACTGGTTATGGATTTGTGTAGAGGATGTTTATTGTCGGTTGAGGCTCTCCAGGCTATCTTGGCAGTAAGTACTTCCCGGCGGATGTGGGTTGGAGTAATGTTTGATAAAACTGGTAGACTAGTGGTAGGAGTTGATATCAGAGTTCAACTTACCAACCTCATGGCGGCATTGTGCTCTACGTCCAACTTTGGTGTGTGACAACTTGCACTCCAAACTGGAGCACAATATTCTGCCGGAGCATATACCAAGGCGAGTGTCGATGTCCTTAAGGTTGGTGCATTTGCACCCCATTTAGTACCTGCCAATTTCCTTATAAGATTTACTCTGGCACCAACTTTTTTCTTCAGCTTCTCTAGATGGGTTCGAAAGGTTAGGCTTCTGTCCAGGGTCTGTCTCTTATACACATCTAGATGTGTATAAGAGACAGGGCCAATATTTTTACAAACTCAAAAGTGCACAATTTCTACTATAAACGATTTATTCCTTTTGTATATTATTATGACCC
>NW_022723469.1:387961-406277 GCF_011630105.1 Anneissia japonica
GGTGTGGTTTGCTTGTCTGTTATTTAGATGAAAGGCTGAGGCAACAGTCTTCTCAGTGCTTAAAATTAAGTGCCACTTGTGGAAGTATGCATAAAGTGCTTTCATATCTTCTGTAAGAGTGTGTGATAGTCCATTGAGTGTCTTAGCTGTAGTTGCCAAGCATATGTCATCTGCATAGACATACTTTTTTCTTTTTGTTGTTAGTAGATCTGCCGTATAGATATTGAAGAGGGTTGGTGCCAGAACTGATCCTTGTGGAAGGCCATTTCGTAGACGACGGAGTCTGCTCTTCTTTCCTCCGAGTTTCAGTATAAAGGAGCGGTTGCTGATGAGTTCCATGATCATTTTGATGAGATGTTTGCTGGGTATGCACTGATGTAGTTTAAGTGCTAATCCACGATGCCAGATGGTATCATAGGCTGCTGTTAGGTCTACAAATAGGCCTACTGCTCCAGTCTTCAGATTCTTTTGGAAGGAATCTTCTATGTCCTCCGTAAAATTCAGGACTTGGTCCGCAGTACACTTGCCAGGTCGAAAGCCAGCTTGTTCATTAGGGAGAATTTCCTCAACAAGTGGCATAATTTTCTCCAGCAATAATCTCTCATAAAGCTTGTAAGTTGTGCAGAGCAGAGATATAGGTCTATAGCTTTTGGGATTGTCCATGGGTTTGCCAGGTTTTGGTATGGCAACAATTTTTGCTTTCCTCCAAATCTTTGGGATATGTATTCCAGAAAGACAGCTGTTGAAGAAGTGTAGGATATCATTTTTTGATGATGGTCCTAGGTGCTTGAGGAACTCATTGTGTATATTGTCTGGGCCTAGAGCTTTTCCGCTCTTACAGCTTTTTAGAGCATTCTCGAGTTCTTCTTCAGTGAAGTCGCTGGTATAATTTAGGTCAACTGATAGTTTGGATTTACTTTGTGATAGCTCTTTTAGGACTTCCCTGTTGGCTTTTGGGTCCCCTTTGAATTTTTAATTCTTTAGCAATTGGGCTGCGACAGCATTAGTACTGCCTGGGTAGTCATTTTTCCTCAACTTGACATCACTGGTAAGTCGGGTTAGTGTCTTCCAGGCCTGCCGGCTAGAATGCGTGAGGTCAACATTTAATACAGTCTCAATCCACGCATTTTGCCTGTCTGTATCCAGCTGGCTGATGAGGTGGTCAGCTGCTGCTTTACATTCTTTTGGTGTGGACGATTCCTTGAAAGTCTCATACAAGACAGAGCATTGATCAGACCAACATGGGATATAGACCTGTCTCTTATACACATCATCCAATTTGCTAGAACCAATTGTTATAAATTTACTGTTTTTAATTATTTTCCTTATTTATGGAACGACCTACCTCCAAATATTAGGAAATGTGCAATTAATTCCACAAAATTTAAATATGTAATTAAGCAATATTTTTTTTAATTAAATCATTATAAATTAATTAAATTATATTTTTACCTAAACGAAATTGTAATTCTCTTTGTAATATTTTTATTAACTTTTTATATTGAATTTGTATATATATGAATTGTGAATTTTTCAGATTTTAATGTTTGTCTTTTTTTTTTCTTGGGAAGCCTTTAGACAGTGATTAAGTTTGCTTTTAGGTAATCCTCAGGCTTTTTGTTTTTTGAAATTTGTTTCTCTTATCTATTGTACTGTTTTGTCTTGTCTAGATTGCCGGAAATGGCACTCTCAGACCTAAATTCTTATTATAATTTACCTTTGTTTTTTTTTTCAATTTTTTAAAAATAATTTTGAAAAATTTAGGGTCGGCTCGGCCCCACTTGAATCCGCTACTGATTACTATGACGTCATTGCGAGATTGTAAACTTTTGGTAGGCCTATCACTTAATTGAAATAGATAGACATATCCGTGTCAAAGGCTGTATAATAATTGTTTAATATAGATATATAAAATTCAATTGATTATTATTTTTTTGAAATTAGGAAAAACAGTAATTTTATTTTATTTTATTTTATTTATTTCCAGAGGTGTCATAATCAGAAATTTTCTTTCCTCAGCCCCAACCAATGTTGGGTTGAGGTGATCTACTTTCCAAATTGTGCAAGTCTCTCCCTGTCCCCCCTCTAATTTGTTTTCCTGGAGCCGCCACTGATAATGATAAATTAAGTAAATCACCTAATTTTTGTGAAATCAAAATGCTAACTAATGTTTTGTGTGCTCCCTCCCTAGTCCTGTTTGATCAAAAATTAGACGGTATTTTTTTTCACTCACAATAGTTTAGTCGCAATATTACTTACACAAAAGTGAAATTTAAATAAAGGAGAAAAGCATAAACCACTTGATTGATTTTAAAAGTACTGCACATGCAAAAAGACTAAATTAATGACTGTTTTAAGTTTATCTTATTTGTTTTTCATGGTTCGAATTTTGAATACGTTACAAGCTAATCAGTAGATAATAAATCATTATTTTTATGAAGGTTAGTTTGCACGAAATACATAAGCAGGCATAATTATGACTAAAAGGATAATTTTAAAAACTTTTTTATGATGAGTATTTCAGTGGCAGATTAAAAGGGCCCAGCCGGCCCACCATCCCTATTTTTTTTTTACGAAATTAAAAGTGGAAAAAAAAATTAAAATTATATTCAAATTCAGTCTGAGAATGCCATTTCCGACCAACTAGAGGTGCCATAATCATAAATATTTTTACCTAAGCCCAAACTATGGTAAGGCTGATGTGATCTCTCCATCTGTAAAAGTCCCTCTCTGGGCCCAGCTCTTTTACAAATTACTGGATCCGCCACTGGATATTTTGAAAATTTCGTATGCCAATAAATGTTAATTGCATTGCTTAAAATCAATTAAAAGGCTATGTGCGCCAGAGCATCCGGGGGCTTCGCCCCCTGGTCCTCAACCAAGGCTTGGGCCTACGGCACAAGGCTCATTTTTTTCATTTCGTCCCCCCACTTTCAACCACGGATCGACGCCCTTGAAGGACGGGCCCTATGAGAAAAAAAGGACCGGGACGATAGGCGATTCAGTTGAGGCTCACTGGTTATGGATTTGTGTAGAGGATGTTTATTGTCGGTTGAGGCTCTCCAGGTTATCTTGGCAGTAAGTACTCCCCGGCGGATGTGGGGTGGAGTAATGTTTGATAAAACTGGTAGACTAGTGGTAGGAGTTGATATCAGAGTTCAACTTACCAACCTCATGGCGGCATTGTGCTCTACGTCCAACTTTGGTGTGTGACAACTTGCACTCCAAACTGGAGCACAATATTCTGCCGGAGCATATACCAAGGCGAGTGTCGATGTCCTTAAGGTTGGTGCATTTGCACCCCATTTAGTACCTGCCAATTTCCTTATAAGATTTACTCTGGCACCAACTTTTTTCTTCAGCTTCTCTAGATGGGTTCGAAAGGTTAGGCTTCTGTCCAGGGTTACTCCAAGGTAAGTAGGATTTTTCTCATGGTACAGTGTCCTCTCACCAACTGATATTTTTTGGGTGTGGTTTGCTTGTCTGTTATTTAGATGAAATGCTGAGGCAACAGTCTTCTCAGTGCTTAACATTAAGTGCCACTTGTGGAAGTATGCATAAAGTGCTTCCATATCTTCTGTAAGAATGTGTGATAGTTCATTGAGTGTCTTAGCTATAGTTGCCAAGCAAATTTCATCTGCATAGACATACTTTTTGCTTTTTGTTATTGGTAGATCTGCCGTGTAGATAATGAAGAGGGTTGGTGCCAGAACTGATCCTTGTGGAAGAAAATTTCGTAGACGACGAAGTCTGCTCTTCTTTTCTCCGAGTTACAGTATAAAGGAGCAGTTGCTGATGAGTTCCATGGTCATTTTGATGAGATGTTTGCTGGGTATGCACTGATGTAGTTTAAGTGCTAATCCACGATGCCAGATGGTATCATAGGCTGCTGTTAGGTCTACAAATACTGCTCCCGTCTTCAGATTCTTTTGGAAGGAATCTCCTATGTCCTCCGTAAGATTCAGGACTTGGTCCGCAGTACACTTGCCAGGTCGAAAGCCAGCAATAATCTCTCGTAAAGCTTGAAAGTTGTGCAGAGCAGGGATATAGGTCTATAGCTTTTGTCCATGGGTTTACCAGGTTTTGGTATGGCAACAATTTCTGCTTTCCTCAAAATCTTTGGGATATGTATTCCAGAAAGACAGCTGTTGAAGAAGTGTAGGATATCATTTTTTGATGATGGTCCTAGGTGCTTGAGGAACTCATTGTGTATATTGTCTGGGCCTAGAGCTTTTCCGCTCTTACAGCTTTTTAGAGCATTCTCGAGTTCTTCTTCAGTGAAGTCGCTGGTATAATTTAGGTCAACTGATAGTTTGGATTTACTTTGTGATAGCTCTTTTAGGACTTCCCTGTTGGCTTTTGGGTCCCCTTTGAATTTTTAATTCTTTAGCAATTGGGCTGCGACAGCATTAGTACTGCCTGGGTAGTCATTTTTCCTCAACTGGACATCACTGGTAAGTCGGGTTAGTGTCTTCCAGGCCTGCCGGCTAGAATGCGTGAGGTCAACATTTAATACAGTCTCAATCCACGCATTTTGCCTGTCTGTATCCAGCTGGCTGATGAGGTGGTCAGCTGCTGCTTTACATTCTTTTGGTGTGGACGATTCCTTGAAAGTCTCATACAAGACAGAGCATTGATCAGACCAACATGGGATATAGACTTTGCGAGCACCACGGGGGATGCTGGCTTTTGCTGCAGTGTGGAATGCAGCACAGATTGTATTATATGCCTTATCCAGATCTTCTATTGGGCTACTGCAAAAGTCTTGAGTTTCAGATTCAAGAGTGGTAGTGAAACCAATCCAATTCGCCTTTTTAAAGTTCCATCGAGGTTTTTATTGAGGAATTTGTGGATTTTATGTAAGTACCACTAGTGATGAGTGATGGCCTGTGTTGTGAAAATGGAAAGGGAGCCAACATTTGACGCTTAGCATATGGTGTCTCGGGGCTACAGTCTATAAAAGCCAAGTCTGGATTTGTTCCAGTTCCCCATCTTGCACTCTTGAAAAGATGCTGGTTGTTTAGGGTCAAACAGACACATGAGATCATTTTGGTTTGCCCACTTAACAAGGGTTTCACTACTCGCAGAATTTTGATTGTATCCCCATGAAATATGTTGGGAGTTGAAGTCGCCACAGAAAATGACGGGAAAAGGTGGAAGAACTGGAGAAGGCCATTTCACTTCTGGTGGCTTGTAAACGTTTACGATGGTTTGATCACTTCCGGATGGCGTCCCGTGTACATCAAATTCTTGACTATTGGAACAAAGCCCGGTTGCAGGAATATCATCTCTGACGTATGTAGCCAAGCCATACTGCCGATGGTGTGAGTATGAGATTACTGTGTAACCAATGATTGTTAGATGTTGATCCTTTGTTGTGTGCGTTTCCTCAATACATCTTCTGCATGTGTTTTGGCAAGTTCTTGTATGATGTCTCTCTTACTGGCCGAGAGACCTTCAACGTTCAGTGGAGGATGGTGTAGTTTCCTTCTTCGGATAGGATAATCTCAAAAGGGGATCCTTCCGTTGGCATGTTTGTATTGATTTAGATTTTACTTATTTTAAATAAATACTTAACATAGATACCTACAATGAATTTTAAGTAATTATCAATCTCCTCACACACATGCTATATCAAAATTCAAAGCAATACTGCAGTTTTTATCCACGCACTGACGTGGGAAGTTTAGCTTAATAAATATGATATGTAAAGTATAATGTTTTATGGTGTGTGTTAAATGGTCTTAATATTAAATAAAATGCATGCTATGACCAACACTTCCATATATAGTGGTCGTAATGTAAATGTAACTAGAAAAACCAAATTTATGACTTTGTGCATTCACCAGCTAAGAATTAAATACTGTATGCGTAAGTGACTTTTGTGATTGGTTGATTGCCATTTTTTCAATGCTTGGTGGGTATAAGCCAATCCAATCTTGTTGTTTATAAATCGCCTTTCATTGCAGATACGAAGCGCTACACCCCACATATTTAAGCACCTCACAACCCAGAGTCATGATCGATGCCCAACCCAAGCAGATAACAAGTACACAAATCAAAAGAAGCAGCGGTAAAGTTCGGAATCATAAAAAAATAAACAATAAATAAAATAATAATAAATAATAAAGCCTATTAATTAAAGAGGTAAGTCTTTAAGTTAGACCTAAAGACAGGTACAGATGGTGAAGATCGAGTGTGCACTGGAAGGTTATTCCAGATGAGTGGCATCTTACACGGAAGCGATTTGTTGCCAATACGCCTGTTGAATATAGGCTGATGAAAATATCGTTTAAAGAAGATCTGGTACTTTACATGCAAGTAAAAATCAGGGATATTATTGCGGGAAAATGCCAGACAGCGACTTGAATGCAAGAACCATTATTTTGAAGTAAACTATTGGCTTAAAGGGCAGCCAGTGAATTCACGTAGAAGATGTCATGTGTGAGTATGAGATGATTGGATGTTATAAATCAGATGTGCTGTAAACCATTTGCTTAAAGGGTAGCCAGTGAAGTTCACGGAGAAGACGTGATGTGTGAGTATGAGAAGATCGAATGTTATAAATCAGACGTGCTGTAAACCATTTGCTTAAAGGGTAGCAAGAGAAGTTCACGGAGAAGATGTGATGTGTGAGTATGAGAGGATGGAATGTTATAAATCAGACGTGTTGCAGAATTCTGTAGCTTCTGTAATTTTAGGGAATTCATTACAGTCAGTTCAGAGTACAATGAATTGCAGTAATCAATTCTTGATGAACAAGTGCAAGAACGGCTACATGACAAAAGTCGTGGTCGATAAATTTAAGAATCCTCCATAAGTTACGAATATGGTACTTTGTCGATTTACAGACGGACTGACTTGATTAGACAGTGACAACATGTAATCAACTGTTACACCAAGGTTTCGGACTGAGTTAGTGGTTAAAATACGAAGTCCTCCAAGAGACAAAGAAGCCAGCTTAACATGACCAATCTTTGAGTGCCTTCTGGAAGCACATAAAATGAATTCCGTTTTGCTATAATTTTGAGCGTATTCTGAGCCATCAAAATACATAACCTAAGTCTGTCCAAAGCCAGATCAACAGTTGAGGGAACAGAAGGATGAAAATCCAGATACAGTTGAACATCATCAGCATAAAAGGGTAATAAAGGCAATGACGCCTAATAAGCTCTCCATGCGGACTGATATAAAGGTTCCTTGTGAACCCCAAATGCTCATAAGTGTGGTTCCGAGTAATTATTATTGACACTGACACGACTACTCCGGTCGGTAAGATAGAAATAAAACCACCTTAAGGCATCCTGAAAGTTTAAAATAAATATTATGACGATTGATAAGGATCTTGAGGTAAACCGTGTCGAACGCAGCTGACAAATCGAACAAGACTAACAAGACACCTCGATCTTATGAATTGAAACAGCAATTCTAGTATACACCAGGGGTGGGCATAAACATCGGTCGGAGGGCCAAAGTGATTTTTTGATTTAACACCGAGGGCCGCACCCAACCATTGATGTTTCCGGTGAGCATGTTATATACACCTTGAGTAATGAATGCTGTTCCTTTACAATGGAGTTGACGATAAGCTTAATGCAAGGGTTCAACATGATTGTTCGGTGTAAGGTAAGCATTGAGTTGATTCATTGCCGCCTTTTCAATCATTTTTTAACAACAAATTAATTAGATACAGATCTAAAATTGCTCAAAACATTGTTATCCACGCCAGATTTCTTTAAACTTGGTTTGACAACAGCACACTTATAAAAAAATTGGAAAAACATTTATAAGCTTTGTAAGTATAGGCAGAATAAGAGTAATATTTTTTGAGCAGCCAAGAAGGACAGTCGTCAGGACATGATGATTTCGATAAGCATTTCCTAAGCAAACATGTCCACATCAGACATTGGAGAGAACACAGAAAAGACCACAGAACATTGAGAGTCATAAGTGGGATCACCAGGACAAGAATTCAATGTATGACGATCATGGCGAATACCAGCACCTTTCCAACAATGAAGTTGGCAAACCTATTACCTAAATCTCCAGGGAAATCACAGGCAGTGACGTTGAGTTCCTATAAGAAGACAATTCAATGCATTGAATGACGACTTCATATCGGTGCAACCAGATTACAAGTTCTTGAAGTGCTTGGCCTTAGAATCAACAACGGCATCTTTGACACTACACCTTGCAGCATAAAAAGCATCACGGTTAAGCATCAGATGTGTCCTTGTAACTTGCGCCCACATTGTCTGCTCACATAATGCTCTCTTCAAATTGTTTTTTCTTTGGTGGATGGATAGCATCAGTGGCGGAACTAGGATATATATTCTGGGGGCAGGGGGAGGGCTGGAGAAGGGGTAAGAGGGGGGTTACCTCCCAAATGAGATTTTTTTAAGAATAGCGACCTCTGAATGGCCGGAAATGGCACTCTCAGACTGTGACAGACATGTGTTGGCATGGTGTGGGCCTATTTTTACTGTGTTATATAGTCTGACTGCCCGACGAGCTCTGTCCGGCGGGGGCTTGACCTGTCCGGTAAGGGGGCTTAAGTCCCCCTGTCTCCCCGCTGACGCCGCCACTGGATAGCATGTGGAGCTTTTATATATGAACATGTTTCCAATATATGGTCAACTCACACAATGCATTACATATCATCTTTTATAACTTTGTCATTTAAAATAGTATATTTTGTACGTAAAATAACTATTTTTCTAGTTATCTTCTGATTTTTGTGTAAATTTGAAATTGTATACAATTAAAATTTGTACACTAAGAAATTATTATATTCTCTTTTTTGTAGAATGCTTAATTATATCATCTTTCTGTATCTTGTTTTTGTTGGGACCCTGAAACTAGCTTACCAACTTAAAGGGTTATCCTCTGTTTTTCCTCTGTTCCATTTTGTCTTATTGTCAATGTTCTGCTTTTAGGTTTAGTAATGCATATGATCTTTTTTTTGTAATATGTTAATCGATTCTGTTTTTTTTTTGGAATGGATAACAATAAGTATTATACTGTATACTATACTATCTATAGGATGCCCCTCAGCGAAATATCTCATAAATTATATTTCAACATTTTTTTTTGGGTACCGTATATGATCAATTCACATGACACAATATCTATAAGATGTCCCTAAGCAAACTATCTCAAAAATGGATATAATGTTTTTCCTAAATCTTCCTTGACCCCTCCTGCAAATGTCTGGACCCACCCTAGTACTCAAAGCTTCGCAAAAGGTAGCCGAATGCGGCCTTACGAGTCATTACAAAAGTAAATATTTTGTCAAGCTCTGCATGATGTATCATTAAGAATTTTATCCAGATGTATCATTAAGAATTTTATCAAATTGCTTAAACATATTAGTCTGGTATACTATGTTTGTGGTAGGTCTTTACTGAATTATTTTTAGCACTTTTAATTGTTGTGTAAATCCTTGTATTGAATAGTTAATTGTATAGATTAATACTAATAACCATAAATAAATTTATAAAATATTTTTATACCAATTAACAGGCGTATAAATAATACAGTTTTTATATTCTTTTACCAGACTCTGACTGTTAATGAGTGTGAAGATGTGTGTAAAAACATTGAATTAGGAAAAAATGTTGGTATTATTGTTTTTACATTGTAGTTTATAACTTATTTGATCCGTATAAATGAGATAGGGTTATTCGTTTTCATTGTTTTTTTTTTTTAAGGTTTTTAGAATTTACTACAGACTAATAAGCAAAACACCTCATTATATAACAAAAATAAAGTTGAAAAACGTTTAGAACATGTCATTGCCTGGAACAAAATCAGCCCAGAGCAGCAGCCCGGAGAAAAACCGACACACTTAGCACTATAGTGGTAGCAGTATCAATTACCAGTATAATCAGGATACCAAGGGAGTTTAACCAATAGCCATTGTTGCTTTGCTTAGGACTAGATGTTTGATGTTTAATGTTTGATTAAGCAAAAGCTATATTGAGTTGTAAATTACTACTCAGTGACCAAATGAGCTAATTGGAGGTGTAACGCCTCACACCCCAATGCCCCTGGCCTAAATATATTTTGTGACATATCTGATACCGTTTGACTCGTCAGTTACTATATATTTATAATATATATATATATATATAATTATATATATATATATTAATTTGCAATACATCTGCATTAATTTGTGTCCATTTGTGTTTTAGAGTCTTACTACAGCTTCGAATTTTTATAATAATTTCCATTCCAAATTTCTCTGAAGTCCTGTTTCATTGTTACATAATCTCGCGGTCACCCGATGCCGAAACGGAATCACCTTATTGAGATCTTTGGTAAAATCTCTGAGGCGGAAACCTTCAATATTGTCAAAATCTTTTGGAAAAGATGGAACCTCTTTTTTCATTGTCGGTTCATCATTTGTCGCAAGAAGCACTATGCGTAAGTACCGAATGAACAATGTGGTGTTGTCGAAGTAATCATACATAATTTGAATAGTACCCTTAAGATCATGACGCCCTGTATCTTTCACCATTTCATTCAACAATCCAAATACCTTTAACATATTTAGTGGATTCATCAAATCTGCCTCCGGACACCAACGTACCCAGTTTAATGTTTCTGTAACAAGCACGGCATGTTTGTTAGTGTTGCTCAGAAGAGGGCGCATGGATGATAGCAATGTCCTGATGCCTGTGTAGTCTGCAATGTTGGACGTCATAATACGGTCGAATTTAGGCTCAACATTAGGTTCGTTACAAAGTTCTATACAATTTTTTAGAACAAATTTTGAATAGATATTACCTTTTTTAAAAAATGCCAATGCAGACTTAATGACGCTGGTAATATACGTATGGAATAAATCGACGATTGAATCTGGTTGTGATATTTTTTTTGCCTGGACATAATCCCAGCCGCTAAATGGCCATATGTCAGCTCGGATGCAGTAAACGAAATTATATAACTTTGGTCTTGTCAGAACATGATGTAAGCGACCAGAACCCTTGTTTCCTGGTGAAGGCAATGGACGTCCAGTAAGGGTTGGGTTGTCAAATTTTAAATGGCTTCTTTCTCGTAGTAAGAACAGCCCATTTTCAAAGTACTTTATTGCAGATGCACGGTACTTTTGAGGAATTTTTTGAATATAAGTCGATAAACCATCTGATGAATCAGGATCTCCACTAAACATACTCGATCTCTGAGCAGACAAATTAACAGAGTTCCACTTACAAGTTTCACATTCCATGTCCGTCCACTTTCTCCATACCTCTTTCATCATTTCAAAATCCTTTTTCTGTATATCCAGCTGACTGTTTGTCTTAACCTTCAGCGTTTCGACAGTGTGCTCTAGAACTTCCTTGAGGATTGTTCTAAGGAGATGAAAATCTTCATCTGGTAGTTTAACCGAATACCATATATTTGTGATTGACTCCTCGATAGATTCTCTTGAGCTCTGAGTTATCAGCATGTACAAAAGCAGTACATCTCTCGCCAGAAGAAACGGATCTATGTCGTTCAATGTATATCTGATGTTACCAGTGAAATTGCTTGGAAGTGATGCTGTTGTAAGCAGAAGATTGCGTAAGTCCCCAACACCAGCGAATAAGATGTTATAATCTCTAGCGAGTTGAGAATCAACATCTTCCGAAGAGGGATCAGCTTCATTTAAGCCTAGCTTCAGTACATCGGCAGCAAGAGTATTACCAATATAATAAGGTGTATCACCCATTTTTTGCATTCCTTCGAAATACTGAAACTGGAATCTGTGGGTTTCAGCCATCGTTTTTAATTGTTTGCGAATTTCCTTGCATTCAGCTTTGTGAGATGGCCAGTGTTGGCGTTGACATTCACGGCTGCAATATGTGGTTTCTTTACATGCAGAGCACTGGAGAACAAAGAGAAAAGTTTGACACATTAGTAAATTGTTGATACAATATCCAAAGCATGTTCGCAAAATTAATTATTCAATAGATCTACTTATAAAGAAAGGAATATGTGTCCTGAATTGATTAGTCTGAAGAATAATTATTAAGACACTTTCTTCGTATAATCAAATACTTCGATGTAAATTAGGTGATTGATTGATCGATTAGCTGGTTGGTTGGTTGCTGGTGATTGAATGATTGATTGATTATTTATTGATATTATTCTTTTAGTATTGTGTGTATGTATGTGTTCTATAATTATTAATGTATAAAGAAGTAGATATAAAATTGTTACAAAACAGATTCATGAAAGACATAATGTTTTCTTCTATTAAGTATGTTTATTTCTTAGATTTGGTGGTACATTAAATACCGGTAAACTACAAAATTATTTTAAAAAAAAACCCAAAAAAGTATTACACAATAAAGAAAATAAAACAAATCTCTTACTATACAGTTCGTTCTGGGTGTTTTGCGTCCAAAAGACGCTACACGGTTTACTATCGAAAATTGAAGGTTCTTTCTGGCATAGCACGCAAAACTGGCAAATAGCTTCCGAAAGACGAAATACCGGAACGCTTCCGTAGTCGTTGGTCCCGTACTACTTGTAACTCACAAGCTTATTTTTGTTTGCAATAGAACAGTTAAGGGTAATGTTTACATATTCAGTTCCACACAGGTTACTGCATTTTATTTGTGACTCACATAGGATACTGCACTTAGTTTTGATTTATTTAGGATCCACACAGGATAGCCATAAACTCAATCCACACAGGATAACTTTTGCAGCTGGACACGCACATTGGTAGTATGAATAACATAATATCCACGGTAAAATAATATATAGTACATAAAATCTTTGATAGGATACACAGGATACTTTAACGTACCAGGTCACACACTTTGATAGTGCAACTACAATTCCCATTCAGTTCACACAGGTCATACAAAAATCAGCTAACATTTCTGACTTTCTCTCAGTGCAGTTTCACCTAACTAACTCCGTTTTCTCTCAAACTTATTCTACCGCATAACATTACATAATCTTTCTACCAGCTTCTCACTTCATAACATTGCAAATCGTCTACACTATTCTTCACGTCACGTCACACCACTTTCAGTCTCCATATAATCAATACAATACCTTAAAAAACTTTATAACGTTACATATCCGTCTACTCTATTCTTAATTCTTCAATTCATACCACACCACTTTCAGCATAAAGATAGATATAAAAAGTACATATGAACAAAATTAACTGTCAACCCTCTATTTTGACTATACAGGTATATATAAAAAGTATGTATGAACAAAAATAACCCTCGTTCACAAAAATAATTACGAGTAAGTCAAAGAATTAAGTCGGCACTGAAAAATAATGCTTTTTAAAACTACTAATGGCTGTCCATTTATTCAGTTTGAATTAGAGAAAAAAACAAGCAAGGTGTTAAAAATAAAGTTGTGACATGTCTTTAATACAGTTTGAATAAAATACGGGGAACCGGAAACTAATACGAACATTATTTTTCGAAATGTATACTTTTCTTCTCAAATGCAACTATTAATTTATTAATAAAAGCGGGCAGTAGACACAGGAACGACATACTTTTTGCCAATTCCAGTGCTTATATTTTAACTACCCGCTCATGTTATTATTACAACTTTTTGTAAACAAATGTTATGTTTGAACTCAAAGGGAGGCCTAAATTGAATGGGGTTTTACTCCATACTGTATCAATTAAAGTTAATTTTGGCTGAAGAGGCTGGGTAACACATAATTTTGTCCTTCATTATCAATATATTGAATTCTTAATTATGAGAGATGTGTATAAGAGACAGTCATAATACGGTCGAATTTAGGCATTGCAACAAAACGTTTTATGATCTAAAACTTAATTATATGTAAAACAACATACAAAAAGTTTACCAAAATAGGACGTACATAAAGGTGTTTTTTATAACCAAAAGTTCAGCACTATTTGAAAGTAGACTTTTACACGGTACGTACGTACTGCGATTTTCAAACTTTTCTTGATTATGATTGGTCAACATTTAATTTAGGTCAGAACGTAGGTAATATCTGTTTGTTGCCGCAAGAGTGAGACCCGCGTGCGAGCTTCGCGATCGCGAGGTTTGGTGTGCGAATCACAGATACTAATAAAGAGCTTACTAATAAAGAACTTACTAATAAAGAGTGGCATGAGGTTACTAATGCGAACGATGTAAATTTAAAATTAAATATTTTTGAACGGGAATTAAATCACGCATACGAAAGATGTGTATAAGAGACAGGAATAAGCAACACTATACCAGCAACAACGATCACAACCAAGCCAGCAACTTTGACAAAGGTGAATAAAACATTTAGATGAGATGATAAAGGAACGCTGACGCAGTTCACAAAGAAAATTGCACCTGGAATTGAAACAAACCTCTTCAAAAGTTTATTCTATTATACCAATTTTGCTAAAGAAAAAAAAAAAAAGCACATTTATTTAACATCAAGAACATCAACAATTACTTTATGCAATAAAAAAAAACATCAACAACCATCTCAATATTAATTAGAAATACAAAGTTAATAGAAGAACATTTCTAATTACATTGATATTTCTGACACGAATTGTAAATATAATATAAAATAATAATTCTCCAAGAAATAGGATACTAGTTAAAAGATATAAATAATAAATAATAAAATTATGACCAATGAAATTCGTCTAATTCGCTGTAAGATTCCCAACTTGGTATTATATGCAAACTAGTACGAGCTTAGAGAATTACTGGATTCACTTGAACACTTTAACAACTATTGATAGGCATTTTATTGAAAGCTAGTTAAAGGTATGTGTAGATTTGTGTATTTGGTAGTACTATAGCTTCCTGTTAGATATACGATCATACGATCTTCAGAATAACATTGGACTAATAAAAAACACTTAAATGACATTTATTTCATAACTATGCGCGAAGCAGAAAACGTTGGAGAAAGAGGGGAAACCGAGGTGGAACAAGACGTAGAATACCCGTACTTATTTCCTGTCGTAACAAGTTCATAGCTAAAAAATTGGAAGGACCAACTTCTAGGCAAAGATGTTTAATCAGTTTGAGTATTTCACAAATCGTCAATAATCTTAGCAGTGGAAAGCATATACCAAGTAGGCCTAGGCAGACTAAGTCCAGTCAGGGACCCAAAGAACGTTTGACGTCGCAATTTCTTGTCATCATGCTAACTAACCCCTGGTCCACCCTAAATAAAATAGACGAAATTAGTGTTTTTCTGAAGGAAAAATATGTGGATATTGGGATTTTTAGCGAGTCTTGGATCAACAAGCAAAATGAACATACGGTATGTGTTGAGGGTTTTACATTATTTTATGAAGGGAGAACGAATAGAAATGGTGGTGGAGTAGCAGCGCTAGTTAAAGATGGTATTGTAGCTACTAAGGTGAACTATTTACCAGTCCCTGAGGAGTTAGAGTGTATGTGGCTTCAAATTCAGTTAAAAAGAACACCCCGAGAATTTTCTGCTATATTTATTTGTGTTGTGTACCACAGTCCTGGGCAATCTGTTAATTCTCACTTTGTACTCATCCAGTACCTCCGCGAATCGGTGGACATTATTAGATCTAGATCACCAAGAGCTGGACTCATTATATGTGGCGATTTCAACGAAGTCAGGCATAAGATAGGACGCTTATGTTCAGCAACAGGGTTAAAACAGATTGTAAAACAACCCACAAGAGGAACTAATACTTTAGATTTAATTGTCACCAACCTTGTCAATTATTTTGAAGAGCCACTAGTTTTTGCTCCGTTTGGATTTAGCGATCACGCAACAATATGTTGGAAACCAAATCCATCGTTCATCGGCATGAAAGGAAGCATTGTAACTAAATCATTCAGACCGTTTAGTGAATCTAATGTAAACGCATTTGGCAAGTGGATTACTAATAAAGAGTGGCATGAGGTTACTAATGCGAACGATGTAAATTTAAAATTAAATATTTTTGAACGGGAATTAAATCACGCATACGAACATTTTTTCCCACTACGAACAATTCGTGTACACTCAACGGACCAGCCCTGGATTACGCCTAAAATAAAAACAATAATTAAGGAAAGACAATTAGCATATCACAAGTATGGACAGTCTTCGAATATTTACCGCAAGTATAGAAATATCGTCAAATGGGAAATTAAACAAGCCAAGATTAAATATTATAAATATGAAGTAGCGCATTTACTATCTTCCAACTCAAGGCAATGGTTTAAACAAATCGGTAAAATGTGTGGAACTAGTAAAAATAAAAATGATTCATTAAATCTGAACATTGATGAATCGGATCCTGAGAAAATTCGCGAAGTGATTAACTCGAAATTATCTGAGATTTGCCAACATTTTGAATCGTTACAAATAAATAGGTTATCGACGTATCTTCCATATAAATCGCCTCCACCTACGTTAACGTTTTGGGAGGTGTACTACCGATTAAAGAAACTGAATTGCAATAAAGCTGCAGCTCCAGGCGATCTTCCTGTACGGTTGATAAAAACTTTCGCGTTCGAATTAGCCGTACCCTTGGTGAACATATTTAATAAATCACTCGCAATTGGAAAGGTACCAACAAGATGGAAGGAGGCCACTATTACACCAATTCCTAAGGAGAAGGGTACAATAATAATGTTGTTATGAATTTTTTACGTCCAAAGATTACCCCATTTATTGACGAAAGACAATTTGGAAATCGCAAAAATTCCTCTGTAAACCATTACCTTACTAGCTTAATGCATTTCATCCATAGTGGTTTGGACTTGCCAAACAATATTGCTACTCTGGTAGCGATTGATTATAAAAAAGCATTCGATTTAATAGACCGCCACACAATTGCTGTGAACAAACTGATTGATATTGGAGCACCACGTGAATTAATCCCATGGATATGTGATTTTCTTTCGGAAAGGAAACAACGTGTTTCATATAACGGCGGTTTCTCTGAATGGCAAGGAATAACCTGTGGCGTACCTGCCAAATTGAGCTGGTGGTTAAAGCAAGGCACTACAGATACATGTTCAATAGTTTCTCTGACAACAGCAGCCGCACCATTCACACGACCCAGCATATATCCACAGCCATCACATCCCAGACCATGTGGGTGACCATCAATGTCGATAGATATCAGCCGGTGAATTCATCGAGTATCTGTGTGGCTATCGCGCGTCCAGAGGTACCATGATCGTGTCTAGTAAAGGAAATAAAGGACTCGCATCTGTCTCTTATACACATCTAGATGTGTATAAGAGACAGGAATATGCTAGCCCAGTATGGCATACATCCTTAACTACTAATCAAATATATGAATTAGAGATGATACAAAAAAGAGCCTTAAAAGTAATTTTTGGCCAGAACTATGTTTCATATCCTACTGCGTTACAAGCCCTAAATTTGACACGATTAGATGAGAGAAGAGAAAAACTTCTAATGAAATTTGCCAAAACGCTTAATGATATTGTGCCAAATGCAATTAGAAAACGGAGGGGTGAACTAAGAGGTCACTGAGAAATGGGGGAAAAAATTGACGAATATTTTTGCCGTACAGAACGATATAAGAAGTCAACCTTCCCATCAATTTGTAAACTGTTAAATAAGTGAGAGGTTGCCTTTTATTGCCATAATCGGTCTTTTTTACAAATGTGCTTTGTTACGATTGAAATGAATGTGTTGGTGCTTGTTTGTTTTAAGTGATTATTATCTGATTTAAATAATTGTAAATAAAATTTTAATTAATTTTAGTGTATTATCTTATTTAAATAATTATAATACAATGTTAATTCCAGTGTAATATCAAATTTAGTGCCTTATTAATTTTTATTGGTGATGTTGTTGACTTGTTTTTTTTAAATTTAATTCTAGTGTATTATCTGATTTAAATAATTGTAAATAAAATTTTAATTAATTCTTGTGTAATATCAAATTTAGGCCTGATTAATTTTTATTGATGTTGTTAACCTGTTTTAGATGTTATGCATTCGAATATTTTAGATATGTAATTCAAATTTAGCCAATTTGTTTTTTAAATTTTTTCATTTGTTGTTGAGTGCAATCGTTTTAATTAGTTTATAATTGTTTTTTATGTCGAATATTTCTCAATTCAGCCCTTGTGTTGCCACGAAATATGTTTTGATGTGAATAAACCAGAATAAATAAATAAATAAATATAACACATAATTTTGTCCTTCATTATCAATATATTGAATTCTTAATTATGAGGACAGTCAGTGACCGAGCACAGAGGCACGGATTGGAGCTGCTCCTCACCCAGGGTTTGGCTGCAGAACCAAATCTTCTAGGATTAAGACTTAAACAAAGGTACAGTGTATACATCTGGCTCGTCTGCATTAT